>NC_045169.1:26262756-26487756 GCF_900700415.2 Clupea harengus | reverse complement strand
TGTGTCCAACACACAAACATGGCCCAAGATCCAGTGTATGGTAATGTGGACATCAATGTGAGGGCCCGGGGTCATCATTTGGGTGAGTGTGTTAAAGCTGTCACATCGAGTGTGTCATATGGGTGAGTGTGTTAAAGCTGTCACATCGAGTGTGTCATATGGGTGAGTGTGTTAAAGCTGTCACATCGTGTGTGTCATATGGGTGAGTGTGTTAAAGCTGTCACATCATGTGTGTGTCGTTACTGTCTGCCTTTTTTATGGAAAAGCAAACAAAAGCAAAGAAACACTGCAATTGAAAGACGCCTACATGAAGATTTTATAACGCATGGGGTAATCCTTATGTTTGTCACCAAAAACAAGGTCTTTTACCATGTGAAACCTTCATGTAAGCCTGGTCTTCTTGCCTTTTGCAACTAATCGTATTGAACAATTTAATGTAACCTGTACGTTTTATGTTTGACTGAACGTTGCAACTGATTTTAATGTAAAACATTAGGTGAATCATGTGTTCTTAAATGGACCGACTGATTGTCAAGTAAAAATGTATACTCTTTAATCAGCTGATTATGACATTAAACATTTAGCTAAACCTTGAGTTCTTCCCGTGCCTAACGCCACAACTGTTTGTGACCGGGGGGCAAGTGTAGTTTTATAAACAGATAAATCATTTTCATTGAGACACTCATTGCTACGCTGCTGGGGAGATAAACAAGTAAGAGCCAAAAGCATATGTTATGAAAGCGTTAGGCGTGATCAGAGAGTGATCGTTAGGCGTGATCAGAGAGTGACAGTGAGTGGTAGGGAGATGTCTAGAGGCGGATGAATCAGATGCATCTCAATGGAGGCTAAAATGGAGAAAACTGCAATGCATATATGTAGCACAGGCGTGTATGAGGCGATGCAGATTTGTAACACAGGCTTGTATGAGGCAATGCAGATTTGTAACACAGGCTTGTATGAGGCGATGCAGATATGTAGCACAGGTTTGTATGAGAGGCAATGCAGATTTGTAACACAGGTTTGTATGAGGCGATGCGGATATGTAACACAGGTTTGTATGAGGCAATGCATATATGTAGCACAGGCTTGTATGAGGCGATGCGGATATGTAACACAGGTTTGTATGAGAAAGGTGATAAGCCTGAACATAAAGAAAGCACATTGCACGGTTATGTTGTTATGGTTATGGTTGCGGTTACGGTTAAGACTATACACATATTAGTACCTATGTGTAGATCTGGCCCTTCTACCCCCTCTTGATGACAGAAGATTGTAGGACAGATAACACAAAGCCTGCACTTAATATGAAGTGAAGATCCGCTATCCCTGGTAGTGCAGAGGCAGGATGGCACTGAGAACACCATGTGGACTAGCTGTGGGTAGGATGGCACTGAGAACACCATGTGGACTAATATAGAATATGAGTGAGGACAGCGTTGCTTTCGTGAGATCACTTGTGGTTTGCAAAGGTCATCCTATAAATGGCATGCATGAAACCACAGTGTGGGGCTAAGGCAAGCTGCAGCATGCTTTAGCATTATGTGCTACCAGGCTTCTCTATCAGTGTGGGGCTAAGGCAAGCTGCAGCATGCTTTAGCATTATGTGCTACCAGGCTTCTCCATCAGTGTGGGGCTAAGGCAAGCTGCAGCATGCTTTAGCATTATGTGCTACCAGGCTTCTCCATCAGTGTGACTATGCCCACAGTCTCACCACAGCACACACGGTCACTGCACTCACAGACCCTGCTACACACGCACACAGTTTCAAACCTAATAGCAGAACTAGGCTTAATCTTTGGTCCTCAGAGGCCTGTTAGACTCTTGTAGGTAGTCTGCCATGCCTGTTGTTGCTACGTCATGACCCAGTAGTGATTGTTGATTTACCATGCACTCATTATAGGAATAGCCCTTATTTACTAATGGGTGGGTCGTTAGCAGCTGCTTCCCAACTCAGAGACTTAAATGTGCAAGATTTTAGTTCTATTCTCCTTACAAAGTGCTAATATTTAAGGTTAAGGTTGTCACATTTCGTCTGCGGAATTGTAACGGTGAGAATGTCTAAGGACGTCTTTTACGCCAGTGTTAGTTTCCAGTCCCAGCCGGCCTCCTCTCCTGCTGGCACAGGTTGGTGTATTTAACATATTCTTCAAGAGGGAGCAAAAAGGTATCATCAGTTTTCCAGTCATCTTTCTAGTAGGCAGTTACTGCTTCGGGTTCCGCTACAATACCCTATTGCAGTCCACGGCTCTAGATCACTATTCATACTGTATATCTGTGTTGAATTAATTTCATGTAAAGCATTTTGACAGGATAATTACTCTCAGATATCAGGCTGTAAACTGATTCAAGGTACTTTTATTATGTAGAAGTAGATTTTCTCTGGTAAATAGTTTGAGAGGTTTATAGTTTTCGAAAATATTGTTGGAGTAACTTTCTTATTGATCCTCAGCTGACGAAGCTGTCACCTATTCTGCAGTAAACATTATGCGATCAAGAAACAGTGGTCATGGTGGAGAAGCAAAAGGTACATTCACTTGTGTTTTTAGTAACTAGTAAAGATACATTCACTTGTGTTTTTAGTAACTAGTAAAGATACATTCACTTGTGTTTTAGTAACTAGTAAAGTAGTGAAGGAGTCGTCGAAATCAGATACTGTATGAGGAAGTCCGAGACTCCCTGGTCCTCGCAGTCCTCCAACTCCACTTCCTCTTCTGTCTAGGGGAGGGAGTGTAGAGGAGCGCAGCCATCTAGCTGCTTATGCCAGGACTGAGAAGCTGTGGTGAGCGGCTCAGTAAGCGTAGCTGCTCACGCCAGGACTGAGAAGCTGTGGTGAGCGGCTCAGTAAGCGTAGCTGCTCACGCCAGGACTGAGAAGCTGTGGTGAGCGGCTCAGTAAGCGTTGCTGCTTGTGAAATGCTAGCTGTCCTTGCATTAGCTGACACAAGAGGGTTTTGCTCAGATAGACTAGCTTGGTGTGCTAGTCTGCAGCGTAGGCTTTTCAGGGTAAACACAGGGTTTGTATCGCTTCCTGGGCGTGTTGCAGCCTGAGGCACGTAGAGCAAACCCAGTGTGTGTCCTTGCTGGAGATCTTGGTTCCACGGGTGCACTGCTTAACGGCGTCATCCTCCATAGTCAGCTAGCTCTGCATTGCTGGAGCCATCTAGCTGGAGTGCTAAATGTAGATCCAGATGTAGATCGACATGGACTTCCTGGGGGGTATTCGTCGTAGCTCGCTAAGCGGTTTAGCGAGCTAATTTTCAGGCTAAGATAAAAAACGCCCCTCTTTTTGGTTCGTGGAAGCAACTTTTCGATAAATCACCATAGTAACATATCAATTGCACTAACCTGCTCCAGCGCAGGCTAACTTAACTGTAGCTGGATAAGCTTGCCACACCCCCGGAAAAAGGAGGGATCCCATTGACCAAGGACTGATATTAGATAGTTAGATTAGCGTAGGGAGAGCGTTCTTTGCGATAGCCAAGATCCATTATTCCATCATGATGAGTTCTTGTATGAGCGCTACCGATTCAGCCGACAAGGACTCATTCATTTACAAGACCTTCTCAGTCATTTATTGCAAACACCACAGTCGAACATTGACTGTCTTGCGCTTTTTTGCGAGTGGTACATTTTTGTAGTGTCGGTGATGCGGAGAACAAAGCACTCATAATTATATGAGTGTTATTAGTACACCATAGCATATCATTATTGTAGAAAATGATTAAGGTGGACTCATGATAAGAATAGAGAGAAATACAGACAATTTATTTTCACTGCTTCAATGTATTGCATTTGTTATTAATACATTTAGTCATTTAACAGACGCTTTTATTCAAAGCGACTTACAAGGAAATGTAAAACTACAGCGAGGAAGGAGGTGAGGGGATTCGAACTAGCAACCTCGCAGTTACGAACCGGTATGGGTTATACTCTGTACCAGTTCACACTTGCTGTCAGGTATGCAAACATAGATATCACCCTATAAACATCCCAACACACCTTGCTCTCACAGCGGTGGCGGTGTTGAATTTTGCCATAATTATGGTCTTGTATTCTTCATAAGCGTTCATGTTCATCTCCTGCTCGCCAACGGAGAAAAAAAGAGCCCTTTTCTTTGAGTTTAGAACCATTATATCGTTAGAAAATAATTGTTTTGGTGATCGACCTTTCCTGCCTTTTGAAGTAGGACGTGCACACGCATTGCCCTGATAAGTTTAGCCTGGTTGAAAATAACCGCATGATTTGGAGGCGGATGAGCCGTTGACGAACCAATATTTGCTGTTCTCAATCAGCTCGCTAATTTTAACGGGCTAAAAGGACAATTGATTAACTTAGCTTCAACCCTTACGACGAATGGGGCCCTGGTCCAGGCAGGTTTGTGGGCTTGTTTTGCTTTTGTTTTGCAACAGATCAAACCAAGTGTTAATAATCTTATATTCAGATTCAAAATCAAGTTGATCTTGTTTTCAGTGTAAATAGATTATCTAGTGCTTTCTAGGGACAATGCTTTAATGTATTTAAAGTAAATCTCACTTGCCTTGTCTTGATAAGCAACTTAATTTGACGATATGGCGATTGAGTGCGTCACTGCTAAAATCAAAGGTAATCTCATTTGGTTTACCGCAACCAGGTATTTAAACAAACATGAAAGGGTTAGTTTTGATTTTGCATAATGTAGATCCAGATGTAGATGTAGATCGTTCCTGGTTAGGCATGGACACGCTTTTTGCACTGTAGGTGCACTTTAGGCAGTAGTGGGGCCTTTGAATGCTACATTCAAAATGGCTACCTTCATGTAGTAATTCAAGTATTTGGCAGGGAAATTGTGACGGAGTGCCGATGAGTATGTGCTCTGACTGCCATTCCATCGAGCCTGGCTCTTTGGCGTTGCGGTCGGAGTGCAGGTTTGGTACCCTGTAGACCCGGGTTCTAGTTACACATTTGTTGCCATAATATTATCATTATTATTATTTTTTAATTATTAATTGATTGTTCTTTATTTATTTACTTTTAATTTATTTTCAAATTGATAGGTTAATTGAGTATTAATTGTGTGTAATGTTCTTTTTATTATGTTTTTGTAAGTCGCTTTGGACAAGCGCATCTGCTTAATATCCTAATCATAACCATATATATTTTGTTCTTTTTATAGATTGTTCCATACTGTTTTTATTTCCGAGTTTCATTCTCTCACTTCATGCAGTGGTGATGTTATGTACTGCTAGGCGGTACATCTAGCTTAAACTACAGCCTCACACTATCAACATGTCTGAGGTTTGGGCCGAACTTCCATACTTGCTGCTGCATAGAGTACGGACATAAAATTCACATTCGATTTGATTTCATACAACTCAATACTGCTACATTAATATGTTTTGTCTGAAAAACATCCCATTATCCAGCTTTCTCTAGAAAATGAATGACATATTGCTATGATGTTTTCTTATAAAGACGGAGCAAATTAACATGCAACCTCAGAGGGGTACCCAAACTTTTGCATAAACTGTATTTATTACATTTGCGCATGAATCTGAGGATAATCGAGGGGTTGGCATTCACAAATCAACAAAGTAAGAGATATTCTGGACAACGGGAATTGACTTTCTCTGCAGATGATTCCAGTCGCCCTATCAGAAAGAAAGGATCTGGAGCTGTGGGATTCGGGCTCCTGGCGTTTCTCTGTGTTCTTCTGCTGGGCACCACCATCACCACTGGAGCCCTCTGTGAGTAGGAATGATATTGCATTCCATGATGACTGCCTTTCAACAACTATGAAGCAGAAACTCCTCAAAGTGACTTTGAAGTCCTTTCAAAGGAAATACAATGATATCTCAAAGTCCAAACAAAATGGATCTGTAAGGAAAGGAAGTATAATTTAAGTTATTTTAATTTCCGCTTAGTTTTTCTTGGTCTGATGATGCTGAGTGTGATGTACATTAGGAGGATTCTGATTTAATTCTAACCCTAGAGGAAACTAAATATAATATAGTTAGTATTAATACTAACAATATGAATATAATGCAGTTAGTATTAATAATAACAATATTAATATAATGTAGTTAGTATTATAATAACAATATGAATATAATGTAGTTAGTATTAATAATAACAATATGGTGGTTGTCATTTCCAGACGTGAACAGTTTGAATTCGCACCAGTCCTCAGAATGTAACCTCACAGGTGAGTGTGTGTGTGTGTGTGTGTGTGTGTGTGTGTGTGTGTGTGTGAGTGTGTGTGTGTGTCTGTGTCTGTGTGAGTGCTCACATGTTTGCACAGAATGCAACCTCACAGGTGAGAGACGGAAAGTAACTTTAGTGTATGAATTCTTGATTGTTCATTTCAATTTTTTTTCATTTAGCTGACACTTCAAAAACAATCTCCAAAAACAACTTACAGATATAACATTTCTTTAGTAGCCCATATATGCCACCTAAATATGGCGCCTATGTATACATATAGACACACACACACGTATGACAGTTGAAAGCTTGTCTCACTTGGGTGAAAAACAAATTTGTCGACCATTTCAGCCTCAGTCAGCAAGGTGTGGATCAGTGAGAAACAGAACTTCATTAATATTTATGCACATTTATGTTCAATTATGTCTTGTGTTAAATATAAAAAATGGTTTAGCACTCATGCAAGCCTCTCATGAACTTTACACAAATGCATACATTTGGTAATGTGGTTCCAGGCAAGGTTCGTTTTGAGGGTTTTGCTCAGCTTTTTATGCTTTTGTCCTTCTTCGAACTTGTTTCCTATCTAAAAGTATTTAGCTTACACATGTTCCTGCAGATCTAGCCCTGTGGTTGACAGCATTGTGAAATACATATTTTGTCTATATTTGTTAGTAGTACTGGTGGTAGTTGTAGTATTAGTACTAGTATTGATTGAAAAAAGAATCATGCTATTTAACAGACCTGGTCTGTGATCAAAATTGATTATTTCTGTGGAAAGTGGTATATATCGGTAAATACGTTTAGAGACACCTGGATGAGAAGCTGTAACTGTCAAGAGAATGAACTAATATTTATATAAAACCCCATCCACCACCACACTCGTCCCCAACACCCCACCATTCCCTTACCTCTCCACACTTAACACCAACCCTCCACCACACACTCGTCCCCAACACCCCACCATTCCCTTACCTCTCCACACTTAACACTAACCCTCCACCACACACTTGTCCCCAACACCCCACCATTCCCTTACCTCTCCACACTTAAAGCCATCTCTCAGGTGCACCTCATTAGGTTATCCCCACACTCCATTGGCCATGATGTTTTTTCCTCTCTCACAGTCAGGGAGATTGACTAGTTTTCCTTAAAAATAAGGCAAGAAAAACTGGAAGCAAATCATGAGAAAATGCTTTAGCACTGCATTATTGTTTAATAAATGTGTGCATCAACCGTTGAACAGGGGGGCGTGGCTGGAGCGAAGTTCAGCGCAGACGTGACAATTTCTCAGTGGTTTTGTTTGTTAATTAATGTTTGTTAATTAATTACTTATTATTCAACAAATAACTCAATTGTAATTACAAAGAGGGAAGTTCGCAACTTTTTAATCGCAACTTTCACTTGCTCCTGCAATTTCATCAAAACAAACACCTAAAAAACCACTGCAACTTTCATCGCAATTTTCTGGAAAAGCTCCCACGAAATTATGAATTTTAGGCCACAACTATCTAAAAAAAGCCCCCCAAAAGGGGGGAATCGTTGGTAATTGCATTCACATCAATTCTACAGATATCCTCGGATTTAAATAATAATAATAATAATAATAATAATAATAAATATTTGTATCATTAACAATCACGTTTCACATTTATAGTCATGACTCTATGAGGCATTGTGATGTCCTTAAATAAATAAAAGCACTACACGAACAATGCAAATGGTAGTGAATAAATAAATAAGCACCAAACTCAATCGCGTTGATATAGCCATAGTTGAATACAATGGACACATCTACATTTTGCAACAGTACCTCGACCTCTGCACCGGTGAAGTTAGGTCTGCGCTTACTCGATCGATGCTCGCTTTCTGCTTTGACATGACACAGAACTAGTCAATCACCACTAAGTCACATTGCCCTGACTGTGAGAGGAACTCGAACAAGAAGTGTCTTCTTAAATATCTTCTTAGAGATCTTTTCTTAGGTTGGTCTTTCGAAGTCCTTAAGAAGATATTTAAGAAGACACTTCTTGTTCGAATTCCTCTCTCAGAATCAGGGCAATGTGACTTAGTGGTGATTGACTAGTTCTGCTTAAAAACACTTTAAACAATGCAGTGACAGATAAAATATTAAATTATTACGCGTGATGAAAATTAAGTTTTTGCTATTGGCATGACCTCTTCATCATGGTAAAGACAGCGATAGCACAATCATGCATACCAAACTGCAAGGAGTAGGCCATGGTGTTGAGATACAATAAACCAGACCTTAAGTTTTTTTTCTATTTCTGCCACACATTTTGAACAACACTGAAAAAATTAAATTAGGGTGGAGATCAAACTTTCAGGTAAGAAACATCAAAAAGGGGGGCACTGTGGCGCAAGCCGATAAGCCCCCCATTTACAGGCTTCATTGCCCACGGGGTTCAAGTCTGGCCTGCTGTCGTTTCCCGGTCCTCTCCCCACCTCTTCTCCGCCTCGCTTCCTGTCATAACACTTCACTGTCTTGTCCAAATAAAGGCATAAAAAGCCCAAAATACATCTAAAAAAAAAGAAACATCAAAAATATGTATGCAGTAGAATTGATAATAAATGATAATAAAGATAGATAATAGATATATAATGAAAAAAAAAACTGCAACATAAATAATTTAATAGTAATAGAAATAGAATAAGAATAGAAATGACTTGTATAAATTCCTCATCAGAGTAAAAGTGCCCTAATGACAGAGTGTGCACATTTGTAACAATGACGTTGCATAAAAATTGACAAAAGGTATCTTCCATTTTCTGCCACAGAGTTTGAAACACTGAAGGCAGGATATGACAACATAACAACTGAGAAAGAGGCTCTAGAGATTGAACTTTCAGGTAAGAAACGTTAAAAAGATAATGAATCTGTTGTGATGCTAACGCTAATTTAATGAATGTTGGTTCTTTCTGGAGCAACAGATCACAGTTATGGCTCTTTTCCTTAGTGGTAACTCTGCTGTGGGATGACCAGCCTTGTTGTAATGAGGAAGCATTTGGTGTAAAGAAGAAGCATTTAGTTTGCTTTGGACAAAAGTGTCTGCCAAATATCATTCATAATCATAGCCATAATGGATTTGAATTGATATAAAATGGTGGAAACCAATAATATCAGACATGCTTGTCACATCTTCAGAGTCAACATGAGCCTGAAACACACAACTCTGGCCACATGCTTGCAGTAATGAAGCTCCAACATGACCCTGAAACACTCAACTCTGGCCACATGCTTGCAGTAATGAAACTCCATGAGCCTGAAACACACAACTCTGGCCACATGCTTGCAGTAATGAAACTCCAACATGACCCTGAAACACACAACTCTGGCCACATGCTTGCAGTAATGAAACTCCATGAGTCTAAGGAGCCTTTCTCTTTGTCTCCACAGGTATGGAACAACAGTATGACAACTGTACTACTGACAAAACAGATGTGGAGTCTGAACTGTCAGGTACAAAGTCTTCTACATGAACATATTTCATCGTTCATAATTTTTGGTATAGAGGCAGTGCTTTAAATCTGCCATGCCTCCTGATGGGAATAGGCTGTGAGCTTCTGCCTTACACTAACAAGCACAATGTACCGTTGTACATTACATAATTTTTACAATTTCGACAGAGGTATATGCATTAATATTGGTCTACTGTGAAGACCATCTGCACACGATTTTCTTTTTTTTATGTAAATGTCCTGATTCTGGGAAATCTATGGGAAAAACAGTAGGCTAGTAACATTAGCTAAAGAAACACACTTATCACTCATCTTAGCAGTGTATCGAGGGTTCCCCAGTAATGGTAAGAATGCCTGAACAGTTGTACTGTCATGTGTAATACTATCTAAAGAAATCCCAGGGTCTTGTCAAGTGTTCTTGTCTAAGGCTACTGAATGTAAATGTATTACTTTTGCTTCTGGTGCACAAAAGTACTGAAAAAGCAACAGGTCTGTCCAAATTGCTATTACAAATTAGATTAGGGTCAGGGTCAAATTGCTAGTATAAATTAGATTAGGTTCAGAGTCAAATTGCTAGTGTAAATTAGGTTAATCTTACTTTTTCAAAATCCAGTCAAAGACTGTTACTCACCTACTAATCCACTAACTATGAAAATATATGATGTTTAAAATCTGTTTCATGCCCATAGATTCATCTTTTAATGGCATAGTCTACTGTTCATTTCTTTCTTTCAACAGAAACTAAAAGCATGTTGATTGAGCAAAAAAACAGAGTTGATAATCTCACCAAGGAAAACACAAAGCTGAAGACTGAGCTACAAGGTGAGATTTCCATACATCTGTGGTGGACTGGAGGTTCCTAGACCTTGTCTTCCTTCTGGTGCACAAAAGTACTGAAAGCAACAGGTCTGTCCATATCAGGTTTTTATGATGTAACAAGAGGACTACTTATCAGTATGACTGTAGTAATAGCTGTCTTTGTTTCAGTCAAAGCAGCGGTATACACATACATTATGTCAACAAATCATGAGAAACTAAATGTCAGTT
Source organism: Clupea harengus (assembly GCF_900700415.2). Taxonomy (NCBI): domain Eukaryota; kingdom Metazoa; phylum Chordata; class Actinopteri; order Clupeiformes; family Clupeidae; genus Clupea; species Clupea harengus. The sequence goes on along the minus strand of NC_045169.1, from coordinate 26,477,053 downwards.
CTGGTGGTCATTATGAATTATATCCCTTAAAAAGGAGCAAAGTGTGCTGATGACTGGGAGTACTTCGATGGATCATGTTACCACTTCTCCACTGATGTGATGAACTGGACTGAGAGCAGAGATGCCTGTGTGACTATGGGAGGACACCTGGTCATCATAAACAGTCAACAAGAATGGGTATGACATATTATTTCCTTAAAAATATTTCATGGTCTACTATCTTACTCTGATGTACTAAACTCTAATCAGTAGTGGCTGGTGAACTCATTTTTGGTGCAGTAGCCCCCTGTCCTAAACCTCCAACATACCTGAGAGCAGCAACTGTTTACTTGTTTACAAGTGTGCAGACCATTTGTGTAAATGCCAGGATGGCTATTGCATATATATACAGCATTATTTAAAGAAGCAGGTAGCAGAAATCTGTACCAGTAACCAGTCAGATCTGTATAAAAGCAAATGATGTGTTCACTACAAGTCTGTAGTCATCATTCACTAAAGTCATTGAATATATCAGTTTACTTAAGTAGAGGTGTAAGTTTAACTATGAAGGAGACATGTTTAAGAGGTAGTAAACTATGCATCATTGGGAAATGGTCATTAATATTTATGAGTGAATATTTAGACCTCACTGGCACATACATATGTATGTATGTATTGAAAGGAAGTGTATGTATCCCAAATATCGGAGACTCAGTCAAAGTGATGAATAACCAAGGATCCAGGTTTATTCTTTAAATTATGTACACTGGAGGAAAAGAGAGTTAGATTTCACTGAAATAGTTTCACCTATATCTCTTTCACTCTCTGTCCTTTGGAAAGCCACAGACTTTTAACTGTTGGAAAGCAAAGGGCTAATGCTAATTATTAACTGGGAATCACCGGGTCTGAGACCCCATTTGTTCACAGAGAACACGGAGGTGTCAGGGCTCCAGCAATGATCAAAGATTCAAGATCTCTGCATGAGGTTGAGGAAAGACATGTGGTCAGATTCAGACTACACATGATAATCTTTCCACTTCTCACATTCTCCAAATACCACTAAAAATTACCACTAGGAATGAGATATATTGAATTATTGACTATGGAATATATTTAATAAGCTAACTCTTAATTCCTAGTCCCTTCAGTATGTATGTATGCATGAAAGTATGAGGGAATATGGCTTATGAGTAGTAAAACTCCTTTGTACCTACACAGATTGTATCTTCTTTTTAAACTCATGACTTCTTTGCCAAAATTCCCTTTTCAACACCATTCATTGCCAACATAACCTTAGGCCTGTGTTGAGCCAAGGTTATGTAAAAACATGCTTTAACCTTTACAACCTAATGTAAAAACTATAAAATATGTTCATTTCAAAAACTAAGTCAGAAATAACATGATGACACTTAAAAGCAATACGGCCTTCAATCCTGGATATACATCAGGTATGAAGTTATAAGAATATTATTCAATATTTGAAGCAATTACAGCATTTGTGACTATCAGGTATTTAGCACATTTCCCTGTGTGGGATCAATAAAGGTCATCTTAGCTTTGGTTGACTAATACATTTTCTACATGAGTATATTACAGCAGTTTCAACCTCACGCCCTTTCATGTGATACCAATTGGATATCCCACTCTACCTGGAAATGTGACTGTCATGGCAGTAATACACTGCCTCCATTTACGGACATGTAAACTGGTGCAAATGTTTGTCTTCATGGGTTGCATGTCTGTTATCCGTGTCCATATACCGTTATGTTTGTTAACCCGATCATTCATCATCCAAACTTCTGTGAATGTTGCAACTGCTTTCTACAACCATTACACCTCTACAGTTTAACTACATTTGTACCCATCATTTAAATAACCATACCATACAATGTCTGTGTTAAATGTTTCATTCATTTAGTTTAAAATCTCATCAATTTCATATTGCATATCGTTTGTCTTACAGTTGTTCAGTGTCGTTTGTTTTGCGCATAAACGCTGAACTAAAAAGATGCTCGACTTCCGGGTTGACCGGAAGTGAACCGGTATTCGTTTTAATATTTTTTAGGCTGATATATGAGTAGTTGGCTATGCCTTCATGTAGCAAATGTGATAATATATTAACGTGCATTTTTCAAGGAATGTGGAATTTAGTTTAGTAGCTGTTAAAGCTTTATGGTTTTACGTGCCTGAGACACCCCTGTTTATGGATGAATTTTGGTTTGTGCCAATTGGAGGGGCGTGCTTAGGCCTGATTTAAGGGTGGATTTTCATTCTGTCTGGAGAACTGCTACTGTATAGACGTAAGTCTTAAAGCTCTCTTGAGAAATTGTTTCTAAACCAGCAAACGTGGTAAAGTTGAGTGTTATTATAATTCATTGTTTTGGCTATTATGCCAATTTATTTGTCTTATTACAAAGTATTTGTTTTTCGCTCTTTTAATATTTTCATTATTATTTCTGCCCTTTTGGGCCTTCTTTTTGGGAAAATAGAGAGTTTTTCTACCTAGCTCAACCGCTCTTCTACTCTACCCTTAACATTTGGTGGCAGTGGTTGGATGACCCGCTGTGAGGTCATCGGAGGTGCACCTGTGAACACTGTGTGAGGGACCCCCAGGAATGTTGACCCCGTGTGAAGGACCCCATGGTTGGGTGAAGCACTTGTGTGTGGGGTGCTCTGGATGGGAGAAGCATTGTTGGTGTATGCGTGAGGGATGCCTGTGTGCGTGAAGCGCACGGTTGCGCTTCCCGAAGGTGAGGGCAGTGTGACGATGTGATCGTCCCTACAGATGAATGGCTACTGGCTGCCATGCCATTGAGCCAGGCTCTTTGGTGTGGCGGTCAGAGCGCATGTTTGGCACCCTGTAGACCCGGGTTCTAGTCCGGGTGGGGTGACCACGCTCTCCCTTCGCTACAAATGGTGTCAGAAGTGGGATTCGAACCCACACCTCCAGAGAGACTGTGAGCAGCTCTCAGTGAGTATGGAGACAAGAAGTGGAGGTACGGCCCCTAGAGCTGCCTCGGCAAGAGACACGGGAACAAGGCAGAGATCTTCAGCGTCGTCCAGGTCTCACACTCCGGTGGTCGTAGACCGGACCGATCGGCTGGAGCATATTATGAAGTCAGTGGTGGACTGTCAGCGGAGACAGCAGGACCAGATTGACGTAGAGGCACAGCGGCATGACCAGAGGTGGAAAGCCATGGAGCATCAATTTCACCAACTACTGCTGGTGAGAGGTGAGACGGCTCCAGTGCAGACGGCGCGACAGTCACTCGCCGAGCTGCAACCCGCCCAACTCCCGCCCCTCTTCAACTCAAGGTCTACTTCCCCAAGGTTCTCCCCAGGATGTACCAGCTCCACAGCCACGTCCAGGTCTAGTACCAGCGTCCGGACTACAGAGCTCCCTGAACTCCACTGCTATCGGCCTAGCCACATCTCCAAACCTCCATCCGGGGTGGAAAACCCCCAAAATGTCCCCATATGAAGAGGACGAAGATAATGAGCACTATCTAACGACGTTCGAAGGGCTCGCGGCAGCCAGTCAGTGGCCCTTGGATACATGGGCATTGTGTTTAGTGCCCTTGTTAAAAGGGAAAGCCAGAGCTGCTTTCGTAGCAATGAACATTGAGGACAGTCATGACTATCTCAAAGTGAAGCAAGCCGTTCTCAAGGAAATTTGAGATCAATGCAGAGACCTATCGCCAGCGTTTCCGCTCCAAGACTATCCTGGAGGTAGAGACGGCGAAGGAGCGACGGCGAAGGAGCTCCACGATCAACTCAAAGACCTCCTGGAGAAGTGGCTGGACCCAGAGACGAAGCCCAAGGACCAGATCTGCGACCAGGTCATACTGGAGCAGTTCCTGGGGATGCTGAACCAGGAGCTACAGGTATGGGTGAAAGAACGCACCCCAGACTCCTTGGCTGAAGCGGGGGAACTGGTGGAGACCTTCGTGGCCGCCAGACAGTCCAGACGGTGCTACCAGTTGGTGCCCACATGACTCCTGGAGAAGACCTCAGCACACAGCCCAGCATGAGCCGATGAAGACACCTGTCGGTAAGTCTGTGGGTAGTAGTGGTTGTGTGTTCAGGCCCTCTAACAGCCCCTATAGGCCCAGCCCCAGTGTGAAGCCCACTCCCGCTAGTACTTCTCCGGTCCTGATCTGTCACCACTGTGGTCAGCAAGGCCACATTAGACCCCAGTGCCCTGTGATGAAAGCCACTGGCTCAAGACTGTGTTATCTCTCTGGCCCTAGTAAACACATAGCATTCACCCCTGCTGATGTAACTGTCCCCGTCAGGATAGGAGGCAAGACGCTGCAGGCTCTGGTTGACTCCGGTAGTAGCCATTTTTTTGTTCTTAAGTCCTGTATGAAGTCTAATTATCAGACAGTGGGTAACGTTAGGGTCCGCTGCATCCATGGTGATGAGTCTGTGCACCAGACTAGCGAGGTCCCCATTGTTATTAGTGGTCAAAAGTATTTGCTTACCGTAGGGGCTCTTGGATAAGTGTCCTACCCAGTGATTCTAGGCCAGGATGTGCCAGTCTTAACAGAGTTGCTTCAGAATGTTAAAACAGCTTCTGGCTATGTTTTAACTAGGGCGCAGGCCAGTAAGAAAACAGAACCTGATTATTTGTCAGAGTTACCATATGGTTGCCAAGGTGGCAAACCTAAAAAGTCGAAGGCAGAGAAGCGTAGTGCTAAAGTGGCAGGTACAGCTGTGCCAGAGAGCTTTTCCTTACCACCACTAGAGGGCAGTGAAGTCCTTGTGGCGGATTTTGGCAAATTACAGCAGGAAGACCCTACCCTTAGCTCTAGCTTTGCGTCTGTTAAAACCCCAGATGAGGCTAGGGAAGCCATCAAGGAGGTGGGTGTTTGTTTTGTGATGCATAATGGGAAAGTGCATACAAGGAACAGTTGGCCAAAGTGCTACATCTTGGGCACAGCATTCCGTGGGCAGGACATCTAGGCAAGGAAAAGTCTGAGAGAAGAATTGTGAACAGGTTTTATTGGCCTGGTTTTCATACTGACATAACGGAATACTGCAGGTCATGTCCGGAGTGCCAATTGTCTGCTTGCTCGCATAGAGGCTTGAAAGCTCCTCTCATCAGTCTCCCCATTATTGACATGCCCTTCAGTCGCATAGCCATGGATGTAGTTGGTCCCCTAGAAAGGAGTAGGGCGGGCCACCGGTATATCCTAGTGATATGTGATTATACAACACGTTACCCCGAGGCTTTCCCCCTCAGAAATACAAAAGCTAGGCAAGTAGCCAACTGCTATTTTCCCGTGTGGGGATCCCCAAAGAGGTCTTGACAGACCAGGGCACCAACTTCACCAGTAAGACATTAAAACAGGTGTACTCCCTGTTAGGTATCCGGGGTATCAAAACCACACCCTACCATCCGCAGACTGACGGCTTGGTTGAGAGGTTCAATCAAACTCTGAAATCCATGCTGCAAAAATTCGTGTCTGACTCGGGAGCTGACTGGGATCAGTGGCTCCCCTATCTGCTTCTCTCTTACAGAGAAGTACCGCAGGCATCCACCGGGTTCTTCCACTTCAAGCTCTTGTACGGGCGGGAGGTGAGAGGCCCGCTTGACATCCTCCGTGGACACTCCTCACCAGCCGGTAAACATCGCGAGCTATGTCTTAAGGATGCAGGAGAAGCTGGAACAGCTGAGCTCCATGGCCCATGACCACCTGACCAAGGCTCAGACACGGCAAAAGACATGGTATGACCAGACTGCGCGCAGCCGCTCCTTCAATCCTGGAGAGAAAGTGCTGCTGCTGCTGCTGCTGCTGCCGTCATCTGAGAGCAGTCTGTTGGCTAAGTGGCAAGGTACGAGGTGCTTCGCAAGGCCAGCGAGGTAACTTATGAAATTGCTATGCCAGATGTCGCTCGAGGCAGCTCTACCATGTCAACGACCGTCCGTCGGCCATCCAAAACCAGCTGTGGGCACGGACCGTGGAACAGAAGGAAGAACCAGAGGAGCTGTATTCTTCCAGCGGATCCATCGAGCAGGGCTGGTGGTGAACGCCAGCAAGTGCCAGCTCGCCAGGTCTGAGGTCTGCTACTTAGGCTACAGCTATTTGACCTCAGATCGGCAAGGTGGACGCCTTCCGCAATTTTCAGCCGCCATCTACTAAAAAGGGGGTGAGGTCATTCCTGGGGTTAGTCTGCTGGTACCAACGTTTCATCCCTAACTTCTCCAGCAGGGCTGCACCCGGCCAGCCCCAACATGGTGGTTTTGACAGCTGAGTGTGAGGCAGCTTTTCATGACTTGAAGGAAAGCATGTGTCTTGAACCAGTGCTCCAGAGCCCTGACTTTTCCCTGCCCTTTACGGTGCAGACAGACGCCTCAGGCCTTGGCCTTGGGGCAGTGTTGTTGCAGGGTGAGGGGGAAGACAAAAGACCAGTGCAGTATGTGAGCCGTAAACTGTTCCCTCGCGAGACTCGCTACTCCACTGTGGAGAAAGAGGCTCTGGCTATTAAGTGGGCCATTGGCCCTCTCTTAAGTATTATCTGGTGGGCAAAGACTTTGTCCTGGAGACGGACCACAGGGCCCTGCAGTGGCTCCATCGCATGAGGGATTTTAATTCAAGGATTATCCATTGGCACCTGTCGTTGCAGCCCTACATGTTTACTGTGAGGTACAAGGCTGGCAAAGACAATGTTATTGCGGACTTCCTTTCGCGCCATGACATGGACGCTCTCTCTTAACGGGGGGGGGGGGGGGGGGTGCACACACCCACTCTACCTGGAAATGAAAACTATTCAACAGATGCAAAAATATTAATCGATCAGTCCTATTCACAATCTACAAATTAAAATGTGATACTAACTGGATATCCCACTCTACCCGGAAATTATTCAACAGATGCCAAATCTGATCGTTCACAATCTACAAATTAAAAAATGCAGCAGAGCTTTGAAAAGAGTAGACAAGCTTTAAAGACTAATGTGATTGAAATCATCATGATGAAATGGGTAATGCAGTAGTCATCATTGTGTTGCTGATCAAGATCATGAGTGATATTTCTTACATTAGGAGTTCCTGAAGACGAAGGGAGAAGGACACTGGATTGGTTTAACTGATGTTCATGAAGAGGACAGCTGGCGCTGGGTGGACAACACACCCCTCACATACCCAAAGTTGGTACAATCCAAACATTTTTATCTTTGTCACTGCATAATGTAATTAACAGACCAGTACTCTACAATAAACTGTTCTATATCTCAAGTTATCCTTTTACTGATTGCTTAACACAGTAATGAACTGATATCTGTTACCTGATGGGATTTCTGTTTTAAAATGTAACAGCCTTTAATAGAGTATGATTACCATTCATCACATGTATTCGTTCACTGAACTCTATTTGCTCCTCATTCAGGTTTTGGGGAACTAACCAGCCAGATAACTACGGTGATGGAGAGGACTGTGTTAGGATTCTGCAACAGAAGTTGAATGATGCTGCATGTCAAAGTGCATTTAAGCAAATCTGTGAGAGTAGAAGCTGTAGGACCTCAATATAATTTATAAACGTCAACTTAAATATGTTTAAAGACATTGACAGGTAAAAATGGTGAGAGATAGTGGCGATGTTGGGGAAATAAGCAGCCAGATAACTACACAAATGAAGAGTACTGTGTGATCATTATGCTATAGAAGTTGAATGATATCAAATGTATTTGTACATTTCAGCGAATCTGTGAAGGTAGAAGCTGTAAGATCTGAGTTTTTCAGTAATTCAACTTAAATCTTTTGTCAAAATTTGTTAAAAGACATTTAATAGTGAAAATGGTTAAAGATAGTGGCAATTATAGACAATGGATTTTAATCTCTTTTGATCACTCTTGTTTTACTTAAACATATTTTTAATAGAATTGGCTAAACGTATGAAGATTTTAGAGATTAGTACTGGGTAAACGTCCACTTCCTGCAGTTTGATGAAAAATGTATCAATGGCTTTAGCTGTAAATAAATGATCTGCTATTGATTGTATTTCTTTAAGTAATGCAGGAAGAAGTGTAGCTCCATGTTCGCTCGTGAATTCTGATTGTAGTGGCACTCCGTTTGTTTCAAAGTCTTCTGTACCACAATTTTGAGATCAGTCTTAGAAACTATTAATTGACACGCGAGTGAGACAAGTAAATCTTCCATAAAAAATGTTTACTAGAAAACGTAGAGTTACAAGTTCACACGGTCAAAAAACGATGTCGCTTCCAACATCTCTGAGCTCAAATCTGAACTAAAAGTCCCATACGCAGGTATTACACTGACGTAACGTCATCTGATTGGAAGCTTACATTCTGAAGTTCTTCAGCTTTTAAATACAATACTAAATTATATATTTGAACCTAAACATGATTTCAAATCCTAATGAAATTATTTATCTTCAGATACCTTTTTTAATCTTTTTAAACTAAATTATTATAACACATGAATTCATGAATTTGGCTCTTACACTGATGATCAGGTCTTTCTGTCCAAAGACCTTTGTTGTAGCCGTTTTGGACATTTTTGTTCAGATATAAAGTTTGCAATTGCCCTGGGTTACTTTGACTGTTATATGATTATATTGTTTCTATATTTGCATATTGTTTCTTTATCTTTATATTGGACTACCATTTCATTGAACTTTAGGATGATTATTAATTTGTCACCTGAACCGCCCATTAATAATTGTCACCTGGACGGCTCATCAGTAGATCTCACCTGGACGGATTATTAGTAGTGTCACCTGGACAGCTCATTAGGAGAACTGGGTAGCAAATGTTGGGTCTAGAGGCGCGTAAAAGATACGTTTTATTGACCACTTTTCGATACTAGTTTAGCCTTTTTTAGTTTACTGTTGTTAACTTTGCTTTATTGTTTGAATTTACTACTCGTTTATGTTCACCTTTTTGGAGCCAAAATAAATGGATATATTCTTTCAAGTTTTGGAGTATGGAGCGTGCGTAATCCACTACCTGCTGACCAGACCTACGGCCTTGACTGGATCTTGGATTTGGAAAATTAGAAATCTTAGAAAGGCCGCCACAACCTTTGAAGCCTAAATTCAGATGACTGGATATCTGCCAGTGCTCATCCCAAGCTGATGAGTGGACAAGCTTGCCTATAGGAACTCAGGATGTCACCCTTGACTACTTTAGCATAATCTGCACCAGTCTTGAAAATACACACATTGTTGCAAACAGCTTTCAGTGGTGTATACTCCCCCATATATGCAACCATGTGTAAAAAGGTATTTTAATAAAGCTGGTTTTATTTTTAAAAAAATGACTCGACTTTTAACTTTCTACTTTACTTTTTACTTTTTTTTGTGCAGTGTCATAAGAGTCCAAATATCCACAACCGCTGTGTGCTGCACAACAAGTAAGTGTGTGCACAGCCAATGAGAAAGCAGGAGCCATGTCTGTTATGACATTCTAACCTTGAGGAAATGGATGTGTTTGTTTGTCTGTTTGCTTCATTCCACCCAACTGTGAGTCACCGTAGATTTCCATATCAACTGTAAATAAGCCAGTTGGACTAGTGCTCTGCTGCTGTTGCCTGAGTTTGCAGCATTAATTGTGGCACACATGTTTTTGGGAAAAATATGTATTTAATGTCAACAGTTTTTTTTTCTTTCAATAGTTTTACTTCAATCAAAAAGTAAGATTTTTGTGAATATTTTGAGTGAAAGACCAAGAGAATAAACAGCAAAGACATATTTTTTTATAGCCTGTTTTGCTCATATTCACTAGGGGTGCCAATAATTGTGTAGGGCACTGTATGTGTATACTAGTGCCAAGTCAGCCAACAGCATCTGAACACTAGTCCAACATATGAACATACGTATGTATTCATTAATTAATCAGATACACATTTTTCCCTTGTGTGTGTGTGTGTGTGTGTGTGCGTGTGTGCGCGTGTGCGCGTGTACGCGTGTTTGTGTTTGTGTGTGTGTGTGTGATCGGCCAAGTGGTCATTCCTGTTTATCTTATCTGTTTGAGAAGTCTGGTAGACATACACACACATACACACACACACAAACACCTAATGGTCATTCCTGTTTATCTTATCTGATTGAGAACTCTGGTATACATTGAATACATTGATACCATATAAAATGTGAAGTAGCAAATGTTTCTAAAATAACTTTCTAAATCATAGGCGTCTGTCCATAAGGAATAATGGTTGCAGTATGTTATCAGTATGTTATCAGTACGGTATGTAAGGTGGTGTGAGTGTTGTTATAAGATACACAGTATGTTCAGTATGTTATCAGTACGGTATGTAAGGTGGTGAGGGTGCTCTTATAGGATACACAGTATGTTCAGTATGTTATCAGTACGGTATGTAAGGTGGTGTGGTGCTCTTATAAGATACACAGTATGTTCAGTATGTTCAGTATGTTATCAGTACGGTATGTAAGGTGGTGTGAGTGCTCTTATAAGATACACAGTATGTTCAGTATGTTATCAGTATGGTATGTAAGGTGGTGAGGGTGCTCTTAAAAGATACACAGTATGTTCAGTATGTTCAGTATGTTCAGTATGTTATCAGTACGGTATGTAAAGTGGTGTGGGTGCTCTTAAAAGATACACAGTATGTTCAGTATGTTATCAGTACTGTATGTTAAGTGATGTGGTGCTCATTGGGGAGACACAGTATATTCAGTATGTTATCAGTACGGTATGTAAAGTGGTAAGTAAATGTGGTGGCTCATGAGTCATCAGAAATATCACCTGCAGTTTCTGCATAAAGGTGCCACCACACACCTGGCCAAACCAGTTCCCCTTGATATATGACCTGGGTCTTCCCCCCATTCAGTTCCTGTAAAACAGTCCATTCAACTCCCATGTGAGACCAGTGCACTTATTACACAACCGTTCCTGAAGAGAACAAGTTTGTACATTTCTGCTCCCGCCATCTCTCAATGTACTCAAGCCTTCAGTTACGTCAGACAGGGTACAGGTTACAGAAGAGAATGCAGTTTAGTTTAGAGATTCACAGCACTGAGCCACAAGCAGACAGAGTACAGGTTACAGAAGAGAATGCAGTTTAGTTTAGAGATTCACAGCACTGAGCCACAAGCAGACATGTTACAGAAGAGAATGCAGTTTAGTTTAGAGATTCACAGCACTGAGCCACAGGCAGACAGGGTACGGGTTACAGAAGAGAATGCAGTTTAGTTTAGAGATTCACAGCACGGTTGTGCTTCATCCTCTGTTAATGAACAAAATGCCTTTAAGAGACCAGCTGCCAAGATCTCTTTAACAAATAGGGTTTGTGTTCTCAATACTGACCCATCTAAATGTACACCCTATGTGCATTGCATATGACACCTTCGGTAAAGACACCAGTGCAGTATATTATGAATAGAGTCTGCTAAATCACTGTGCTAAATGGGTAAAGACACCAGTGCAGTATATTATGAATAGAGTCTGCTAAATCACTGTGTTAAATGGGTAAAGACACCAGTGCAGTATATTATGAATAGAGTCTGTTAAATCACTGTGTTAAATGGGTAAAGACGGGAGTGCACCATATTTTGTATAGAGTCTGTTAAATCACTGTGTTGACATGAGAGTATCAAATTTCACGGTAAACAGACACCAAGAGGAAGTTAGTGAACCTGCTGCTCTCGTCACAGGAGAGAGAGACAAACTGGGGAGTAGGTCAAGGGTGCCTTTTTTTGTATATGTACAACTTTAATTCTGATTTTAGAATCGAATTATATCTTAATATAGTTTTCATAAATAAAGTATTTAGAATGTTGCTGGTGATATAGCTCTGAAATTACTCAAATGTGTGTGTATCTGTTGATGGATTCATGAGTTCATTAAAAAAAAAAAAAAAAAATGTTTGTCCTCTGTTTCAACTAAACATCAGGAGTATAAACAAACGTGGGGATTTCTTACAGATTTGGAAAGACTACAGCACATCAGATAAAACTCTTTGTAGTGCTGTTGAACAGTAATAGTGGTTTTAACAACTTTTCGACTCACAGTTGGCCAATAAATACTTAACAGTATGTGTAATTTATACAGGAAATGTCTCGGGAATCATGATTCGGCAACTTGCATGAATATTGTTGTTACTTCCTGTGAGGGCATAAAAGAGGAATTGTAAGAGAACTGTCCCACAAATGCAAATAGGCTGGTATGACAAATGAGCTGAACTTCCAAAATTAAAGAGACTGACAGGAGACAGACGTCTTTCTCACAGCTCCCCATCATCTCTTGAGTGAAACTTGGAGGTCACAAGGATGTCAGAAGACAAAATCTATTTGAATTTAACACCAAAGGACACATCGAAGGACTCTACCACAGGTAACTGAAAAGCGAGTGAGCTTTAACTTTATGGAAATGCAGTGTTTCAAAGTCGTGTAGGATGTTGGGGGCAATAGATTTGTATATATTGCACATCATATTGTTTGTCAGCAACACTGAAACTACCTAGCAATTTTATTTATGTGTTTGTGTCTCTGATTGATTCATTCACATGTTATACTTTTTTGTTGTTATTTAACTTGAGTGGCAAAATACCTCTGAAAATATATTGCCTATGAAGTTTAAATCTCACAATCATCTAAGGTGCAGGTATTCACCAACATGCATGTAGAAGACCAAGCTAAATAACCAACACTAACTGAATACGTCCCTTTGACATTAATACCTTTTTGACAGCTGCAGTATTTCTGCTAATTTGTACTGTGCTGAAGTATGCTGGAACATGTTCACTTCCCTAAAGCACAAAAGTAACCTTTTTGAAATTTGACACTTCTGGGCAGATGGCCTTAGTTCATGTCTGCATTGCTACTCGATAGAGATGTGGACTACATTTCAATATATGTTGTGATCTATGGGCCTACCACTTCTCTTTGGTTCAGTCCATGGTCATTTGTTCCACATCACCAGATGGTGTAATGTTATTACCAGTGCTGTCCTCCTCTTCTGGTCTAGTCAGCCTTCATGCCAAAGGTTCTCAGTGCTTGTGTCGTGCTTGTGTCATGTTTGGTGTATTATTAACTAATTGACTTTGATATTACACTTCAAATACTAGTAATGTCGTACAAACTATCTACTCATTCATTTTGAGGGACTCTTGCTTCAGATAATCTTGTAAGGACATAAGATGGATATGAGCTTGTGCAATGATGGCTACCCTCAACACCTGACATCATAAACAGTGTTGAAAGATGTTTATTGTTTATTGTGACCTTAATGTTTAACAGCCAGTTTCTGAAAGATTCAGCCAGTTTACAATAGGGGCTGATACAAGACCTCTTTAGTTCCAGTCTAACTTTAGTTAGACATATAAACATATGTAAGTAAACATATGCCTAACATGGGTATAAATCAGTTTTATTTCTTCAATATTTCCTAAAGAAATCCGCGGGCTCTTAAAGCGCAGTTTGACTCAAGCATAATTTTGAAGTAAATTCCGGATTTCGCTTTCAAATATCTCTTTGTGCCTTGGGGGTTTGGGATCGAGTCTGACTTCAGTAGTCTCTTGATTCTACACCCAATCTCTCTTGCATTGATTTTCCGTCTCTCTACACTGTCTGATATCACTAAGGCTAAAAGAAAGCCACTAAAACAGTGAAGTGTCTTTGAGGTTCAGGCAGGTAACTATACTATTGTTATAATAGTCAGCCTTATGTGATTTATCAAGTCATTCATACACTAGTGATATTTTTCTGTTCACTGGTGTTACAGTTCTTGAGGGGCAAGTGTGCACTGGATAGAGTTCTTGAGGGGCAAGTGTGCACTGGATAATCAACATTTCAGGTTCAATTATATAAAATGCCACCTAGATGATCACAGCACAGATAAAAGAAAAGAAGTGTTCATGAACTGAGGGCACACTGAGCTATGGCTTTGTAAAGATGGCCTACAATTTCATTCTTGCCTAAAAATGCCCCCTATATCAGGATGCCAACATTACACCAGAATTCCTCCTGTATATTTTAGCAGAGGAGGTTCCAATGTGTCAATTCATAAATTAATGAACATCGCTCTATGGTGTTGCAAGCCGTTAGAGGCATCTGACTGAGGCACCAAAAACTAAATGTACTGTTTTGAAGGGCCACCTAGTGGTGGTGCCTTGGGTTAGCCTCGATCAAGTTGGCAGCTTCAAAAGTCTGTGGTCCCTACATTCATGTGGCAACATTTCAGGAGGGTTGAATGAAGGCACACAGATATGTTGAAGGCAAAATCAATAATTTCCTTTGTTTGTCTAAATTACACTGTAGTCCCTTGACACTTTAAACTGCCTGAATCTTGTGTGGCCCTTAAAAAAGCCTATTTGAGGCCTATTTTAAAGGCTGGACAATGAATATTATCATTTAGTTTTATTTAGTTTGTATTATTTATTTCTTATTTTTGTATTTGTTCATACTGTGTTATCCTTCTCTATCTCTTTCTATTATCAACTCTGAATCACCCCCTCTCTCTGCTGCCCTCTACAGGTACAAACGTGTCAGAAAAGATGTCCGGTGAAGATCAAGGAAAGGGGAATGGTTAGTTCCACATTGAATTTGAGATTGTTTTTATTTTAGATTGTTATGTTTTCATCATGTGGTCAAGTCAGCCATCATGCCATCAGCCTTCATGCCAAAGTTTATCAGTGCTTGTGTCGTGTTTGGTATGTGTTTGATGTGTCCTAAGGATTATCCCCACAGTTGGTAGTTCACATTCAGCGTGACGCATAACAATCCCAAGCGGTGCAGGACTATGCAAATTTATATGAAATCTCATAGCGAGCAACGCATTAAAATCCTATTACCTGTGAATACTGGCAAGTTTGTGAAGCCCTGCTATTCAGAGTGCAGTCAGGTACCTCATGTGATTTTATCATTTGTCAAATGTAAATAATCATTTTCACATTATTATCTCACACGAATAGCAGCCTATACAGTCCCCAGCATTAGCCACAAGGTGGCAACTTTGGCATGAGATTTATCAGGCCAGACAGCGTAGAGTGCAGTTCTTCAGGTTGAAGGCCATACTGGCACAAAACTGTGTCCCTGTTCCTATGACTACAACACCATGCTGCTTTTGAGTTAACAATCCAAAGACCCCATCAACTAATTCATTATTTCTGTTGATAAGCAGTCTGATGCATAATATGATTATTTCAGATAATTAGATGATCCACTGTGTTCAAGTCAAAGGATGTTGTCCTTGGCGTTCTTCAGTTTTAGAGTATTGTTTCTATTGCATAGTCACTGCATCTGCTGGTGACCCAAGAATTAAAATAATACCTTTCACAACCTTCAACAGTTCAGAGATACAAGTGAGACAAGTGTTAGAACTATCTTTTGGAGCACAGACAGGTCATGTGACACTTCTCTTTTGTGTTTTTGATTGATCTTAGCCACACAGCCAGATGAGGTGACATACTCTGACGTCACCTTCATCAAAACAGGACATAGCCACCAGAAGCAAACCGACAGTGGTGAGTTATCCTCGGTCTAAAAGGCAATGGCTACAGGGTTGCTAAGGAAACAAGGAAACTGCTTCAGATTAAGTTAATTCTATTGTTACTGATTTTTTACTATTGTAAAATTATTAAAAACAAGAGGTAGAGTAAAAATATACGGTATATTAGTAGACCTTTGTTTCTTTTTTTCAATGACTATATGTAGAAAGACAATTGATGATTTTACTGAACTATAATTACCAACAATGGTTTTCTCTGCTGAACTGAAATGAAGATGGAGACGGTGTAACTGCCATCTACTCTCAGGTCAATCGGCCTAAAAAGGGTACGTATTAATGATACCACATGCCATGACACAACACATACTATATGATGTTTTCTGAACAAAGTTCAGGAGGAGCCCATAGGAATGATTGACAGCCTTCTCTCACCCCACTTCCAATTTCTAGGAGATTTAGACCCTCCTTATCTGTCCACCATGTCACGCGCTGCAGTATTTTGTGTTTGACACAGCAACCACAGCAGCTCCAACACAGCAATCATGCCTAGCCCACATAGCCCTATATAAGTCAATATAAAATATCATTCACGCGACCAAATAACCTTAACAGACCATTTAAAAATGGCTGAACTCTTTCTGGCTTTAATTTCCAGAAATGGCACCAGAAGCAGAAATATACTTTTACGACTCCGTTACTCCGTGGTCACGCAGGTGCCTCGACGGACTCGTTTTCATTTATGGTTCTCCGACGGTTGTGGGTGTCAAACTCCGTAGATGGTCAAATTTGTACATAAAAGTTGTTTGTTTGACTTTATTTTGCTTAGATTTTTTTTAAGTTACCGAGAAATAGACACTGTGCAATGTAAAAAAAAACGTTATTGTAACTGAAAAATACATCTGAGGGGATTTGCGTGGTGTCTGAGCCAGCTATCTAATGTTGGCATACTTCTACCCACAAGGTAAACAGCGATGTATTGACGGAGTCAGATAGTTAAAAAAATTGGGAGGTGCACGTCAGGCCATGAAGAGGTGCTCGGAGAGGGTTTGCAACGTTGGAGAGGGCTCTCCGTGTCTCTGTGTCTCCGAAAACGGACGACCATAAATTAAAACTTAGCTCCAAGCTGTCGGGCACAGTAAAGGCTTGTTAGCCAAAGTATTTGCAGACAACAGCCTGCTATCCCAGACTCACTCCTACCAATTACCGTGGATATTCTCACCACCTGCCTCACTAAACTACTCAACAGATTAATGTCCACACTCAGCGTTCCATTCCATGGTTCCACAGTAGAACTCTATTCTGCCAGTTAATTTAGCATAGCAGCTGTGACTGCGGGGGCAATAAATCTGAGCAGACATTAAAACCCAACTGACTCCCGTCCAAGCACACTGATGTCATTCTTACTGCCATGTTTATCAGCCTTTGGGGCTGCTAAGATGTAGTGTGTTTACCTGCCCTACTTCTAGTTTCTATCCCGCCACACATCCCTGTGTATCAGACTTACAGACGTTCACGACACAGTAAGCAAATGATGAATTGCAATTTCATTATTAACCTGGCTTCTCATCTTCAGCCTTTTCAATGCGTAGCCCAGTACACCTCATACCGTTCCACACAGTCTCCTCCATCCAGCCCAGTCTTCATCACAGACACAGCCACTTGTCACAGACGAAGGATCCCCGGCCCAGTCTTCGTCACAGACACAGCCACTTGAGTCTCCTCTATTCAGCCCAATCTTAGTCACAGACACAGCCACTTGAGTCTCCTCCATCCAGCCCAGTCTTCGTCACAGACACAGCCCCTTGAGTCTCCTCCATCCAGCCCAGTCTTCGTCACAAACACAGCCACTTGAGTCTCCTCCATCCAGCCCATTCTTCGTCACAGACACAGCCACTTGAGTCTCCTCCATCCAGCCCAGTCTTCGTCACAGACAGAGCCACTTGTCACAAACGAAGGATCCCCTGCCAATTTCCACTGGTTCCAGTCACTCCTGAAATTCCCTGCAGATCGCTATTCAGCCCATGGAACATCCTTTTTATCAGCTTTCTAAATCAATCATTTTGATGGGCAAACATGCTTATTATCGGCTCTCTAAATCAATCATTCTGATGGGCAAACATGCTTTCGTATCGGCTCTCTAAATCAATCATTCTGATGGGCAAACATGCTTATTATCGGCTCTCTAAATCAATCATTCTGATGGGCAGTCAAGCTTATTATCGGCTCTCTAAATCAATCATTCTGATGGGCAAACATGCTTTTGTATCGGCTCTCTAAATCAATCATTATGATGGGCAAACCAGTGAGATGAGATTTAACACAAATAGTGGCAAGAATTGAAAAGGTTCCAACAGAAATCGAGTGAGTATATAAGCTCTGTTTTTATCTTATTCAGTCTCAGGAAATGAACTGGACCCACCACCTCCATCTGATTCCAGTAACATCTCGACCCTGGCCAAACCTGACCCTGCCAACTCCTCACCACTGCAACATTCAGAGAAAGAGAGCCGTTCTGGTATCTCCCAGAGATGCACAGTCCTCTTACTCTCTGTGTGTGTTCTCCTGTTGGCCATTGCTGTTACTATGGTAGCGCTCTGTGAGTATGACTGTACTGTTACTATGGGAGCGCTCTGTGAGTGACTGTACTGTTACTATGGGAGTGCTCTGTGAGTATGACTGTACTGTTACTATGGTAGTGCTTTGTGAGTGTGACTGTACTGTTACTATGGTAGTGCTCTGTGAGTATGACTGTATTGTTACTATGGGAGGGCTCTGTGAGTGTGACTGTACTGTTGCTATGGTAGCGCTCTGTGAGTATGACTCAGACTATGTATCATGAGTAGGTGAGCCTTTTGAAATCGGTTGGGTGTAATAGGTTCTTGAAGCGGATTAAAGTTTTGCAATCTCATTAAAACAGGTGGAAAACATTACATTTTTTATTTGAATGAGTAATCAGTGTATGAGGATGACATTGACAATATATGATGCTGATTCCATTCTTTTGTAGATGCTGTGAACATGGAGACATATTCAGGTGAGTGAGTGACATAGATGACATACCAAGAGTGAGTAAATGAGTGGGCAAAGGAATGTGAGAGTAGAGAACAGACTGAATGTGAAATGCTCAACAAAAACATTTGGTAACACTTTAGTTGAAGAGTACTTACATAAGATTATAGAACAGATTAATTTGCACATTAGACAGGCCATACATGTGTGCTTATGAAGACCCTATAATCTGTACCAAACAAATAAGACTTTTTATCCAAGAAAAACTGGATAAATATTGCTCAAAGCTCTTGTCTGATTTCTGTAACAGTCGTTGAACACCATTTGGAAACATTAAAGGTTGAGTATAATAATACTAGCAATGAGAAAAGGGCTGTGGAGACCTAACTTTAACGTAAGAAACATTAACAAATTGTGACTATGAGTTAGGTTAGGGTCAGGATCTGAAAGTATGCACAAGCGACAGACAATTTAATACTTTCCCAGCCCCAAATCGAACCTTTTCTACCATTGATATTGTTATGACCGTGTTGTCCAAGTAACATGTTTGCATATTTAGGACATTTGTCCTTAACTACACAAGTAGAGCAGAAGATCTGCCACATGTTCTTTACTTTCCAACAGGTGTTAAAGAACAGTTAGACTTACTGAGGGTGGAGCACGCCAAAGATACTCTGGCTTCACAAGCTAATATGTCAGGTGGGGAGAAATGCACAAGCACTGTACTTCAATAGACGTGTTTATCATGGACTCTTAGCTGAAAGGTATATTTACATTTTATATGGATAGCTGCCACCAATTTTCTTTTTCTTTAATTTCTTTACCCAAGACATTACACAGAAGTTGGGAATGCTGCAGGAGGAGTATGATAATGCCACTGCCATGACAAGGACTTTGGAGGCTAACCTTACAGGTAAAAAGAATACCCCCCAGTGCACTTATTGGAAACGTTAAAGGTTGAGTATAATAACATTAGCAATGAGAAAATGACTGTGGAGACTCAACTTTCAACTTTGTGCTAAAAGCGGTGACAGACATCATCACATTTGAAAATACAAATATGAAAAGGGAGGAAACTGCTCAAATAAATTAAATTGGGGTCAGGGTCTGAAAGTATGCACAAGTGACTGACAATTGAATTATATTTTACATATACTTACTTATATTTTTGTCATATTTAAAACATTTTTACATACAAATGATTTGAAGAGTCTGTCAACTAACCATGACCCCAACACTTACCCAAAATGTAACCTTTTCTACCATTTCTATTCTCATGACCTTTCCAAGTAACATGTTTGCATATTTAGGACATTTGTCCTTAGAGACACAAGTAGAACAGAAGATCTGCCACATGTTCTTTACTTTCCAACAGGTGTTAAAGAACAGTTAGACTTACTGAGGGTGGAGCACGCCAATGTTACTCTGGCTTTCCGAGCTAATATGTCAGGTGTGGAGAAATGCACAAGCACTGTACTTCAATAGACGTGTTTATCATGGATTCTTAGCTGAAAGGTATATTTACATTTTATATGGAGAGCTGTCACCAATTTTCTTTTTCTTTAATTTCCTTACCCAAGACATTACACAGAAGTTGGGAATGCTGCAGGAGGAGTATGATAATGCCACTGCCATGACAAGGACTTTGGAGGCTAACCTTACAGGTAAAAAGTCACACATCTGGAGATATTTCAACAAGATTTAATATGGATAGCCCTACAAAATGTCAAATATCAGGTACTAGCTCTAACTCAACTAACTGTCTACTAACTTATAACTAATTTGAAGCTAACCCTACTCTACCGATCATTCTACTTTAGCATTACACATCTATCTATTCTGGTGAATATACTGTAATAAACCTGTACAAGGCTACCACTGATTGAATTTTCAGCTGCCCCTGATTCCAGTCAAACCAGAGGGAGTTTCACCATATTCACACAGGCCCCTATCCCAACCTCACTACCTGAGCTGCATCCATATTCACACAGGCCCCTATCCCAACCTCACTACCTGAGCTGCAATCACATTTTCTACCCTAGCTGACTATCCTCAATGGCTGCAGCTCTAGCACCCGCGACCGACTCAAAGCTGCTGTAAAACCGCTCCAGCACCACACACTCGTCCCCAACACCCCACCATTCCTTACCTCTCCACACTTAAAGCCACCTCTCAGGTGCACCTCATTAGGTTATCCCACACTCCACTGGACATGATGTTTTTTCCTCTCTCACAGTCAGGGAGATTTACTAGTTTTTCTTAAAAATAAAACAAGAAAAACTGGAAGCAAATCATGAGAAAATGATTTAGCACTGCATTATTGTTTACTAAATTATTAACTCTGATTACGCTTGACTTCCCTGACTATTTCTGTTTCCAAGTTAATAATAATGGATCTCATTCTCAAACGCAGTTAAGAAAAGGTTAAAAAGAAATGTCTTCCTAACTCCACTCACAAAGTTCCCAGGACAATTCTGGCATGAAAGTTGTCTTATCTGGGATTCATTCTCAGCTAAGAATAAGATTTAAGAATGTGGAAAAGCAGTCGTAGATAGGCCAGATTCTAGAGCACCCATGTTCTTAACCCGACCCGATCGCAGCTATTAACGCAAATTCAACCAATCCACATGAATTCAGTCCGGCGTTGCAATTTTAGCAAAGTACTGCAACTTTCCCACAAATTTGACCAATCATTCTGCCTTACTTCCGTATTATGTTCGAGAGCTGCAGCAGACATGTGTGAGTCCAATTTGCATTTGTCCATCAAAATAACAGCGAAAGATCGCAAAAAGCAGTACTACACAAAAGCGGAGGGGAACTATTTTGCGGGGTTCAAGTCTGGCCTCCTGTCGTTTCCTGGTCTTCTCTGCCTCGCTTCCTGTCATAACACTTCACCGTCCTGTCCAAATAAAAAGCCCAAAATAAATCTAAAAAAAACCATAAAAAATATGTCAGCAGTAGAATTGATAATAAATGATAATAAAGATAGATGATGAAATAAAAATGGAAACCCACAACATAAATAATTTAATAGTAATAGATATAAAAAAGAATAGAAATGACTCGTATAAATTCCTCATCAGAGTAAAAGTGTGCTAATGACAGATGGCGCAAATTTGTAACAATGAAGTTGCATACAAATTGACAAAAGGTATCTTCCATTTTCTGCCACAGATGTTGAACATGAGTTTGAAACACTGAAGGCAGGATATGACAACATAACAACTGAGAAAGAGGCTCTAGAGATTGAACTTTCAGGTAAGAAACGTTAAAAAGATAATGAATCTGGTGTGATGCTAATGCTAATTTAATGAATGTTGGTTATGTGCCTTCTTTCTAGAGCAACAGATCACAGTTATGGCTCTTTTCCTTAGTGGTAACTCTGCTGTGGGATGACCAGCCTTGTTGTAATGAGGAAGCATTTGGTGTAATGAAGAAGCATTTAGTTTGCTTTGGACAAAAGTGTCTGCCAAATATCATTCATAATCATAGCCATAATGGTTTTGAATTGATAAAAAATGGTGGAAACCAACAATATCAGATATGCTTGTCACATAAAAATGGCTGACAGTGAAGTCAAAATGTCACTCTTCAGAGTCAACATGACCCTGAAACACACAACTCTGGCCACATGCTTGCAGTAATAAAACTCCATGAGCCTAAGGAGCCTTTCTCTTTGTCTCCACAGGTATGGAACAACAGTATGCCAACTGTACTACTGACAAAACAGATGTGGAGTCTGAACTTGCAGGTACAAAGCCTCCCACATGAAAATATTTCATTATTCATAATATTTGGTATAGAGGCAGTGCTTAAAATCTGCCATGCCTCCTGATGGGAGTGGGCTGTGAGCTTCTGCCTTACACTAACAAGCAAAATGTACCGTTGTCATCTGTGGTTGTTTTTACTGTGTTGTCATTGTGTGAACATACCTTTTATCATTTTCACATGTTTTGACAGATGTATATTCATTAATATTGGTATAGTGTGAAGACAGTAGGCTTTTAGGTTAGGTTCAGGGTCAAATTGCCAGTATAAATTAGATTAGATTCAGGGTCAAATTGCTAATGTAAATTAGGTTAATCTTACTTTTTCCAAATCCAGTCAAAGACTGTTACCCACCTAGTAATCCACTAACTATGAAAATACATGATGTTTAAAATCTGTTTCATGCCCATAGATTCATCTTTTAATGGGATAGTCTAATGTTCATTTCTTTCTTTCAACAGAAACTAAAAGGATGTTAATTGAGCAGAAAAACAGAAATGAAAATCTCACCAAGGAGAACACAAAGCTACAAGGTGAGATTTCCATACATCTGTGGTGAACTGTAGGTTCCTCGACCTTGTCTTCCTTCTGGTGCACAAAAGTACTGAAAAAGCAACAGGTCTGTCCATATCAGGTTTTTATCATGTAACAAGAGGACTACTTATCAGAATGACTGTAGTAATAGCTGTCTTTGTTTCAGTCAAAGCAGCGGTATACACATACAGTATGTCAACAAATCATGACAAACTAAATGTCAGTTTTGGTGGTTATTATTAATTGCATTCCTTTAAAAGGAGTGAAGTGTGCTGATGACTGGGAGTTCTTCGATGGATCATGTTACCACTTCTCCACTGATAAGAAGACCTGGACTGAGAGCAGAGATGCCTGTGTGACTATGGGAGGACACCTGGTCATCATAAACAGTCAACAAGAATGGGTATGACATATTAATTCCTTAAATATATTTCATGGTCTACTATCTAACTCTAATATACTAAACTCTAATCAGTAGTGGCTGGTGAACTCATTTTTGGTGCAGTAGCCCCCTGTCCAATACCTCTAACATACCTGAGAGCAGCAACTGTTTACTTGTTTACAAGTGTGCAGACCATTTGTGTGAATGCCAGGATGGCTATTGCATATATATATACAGCATTATTTACATCATGTGTTAAACACCAGGTTAATGCCAACATAACCTTAGGTTTGTGTCGAGCCAGGGTACTTTACCTTAATCATAAATAAATACATTATTATGCAAAAACTATAAAATATGATAATTTCAAAAACTAAAACACTGAAAAGCAATATGGTCTACAGTCCTGGATATACACCAGTTATTTAGTAATACGCAGTTACAACTACCTATTTGTGACTATCAGGTATTCATCACATTTCCCTGTGAGGGATCAATAAAGGTCATCTTATCTTTGGTTGACTAATACATTTTCTACATAAATATATTACAACAGTTTCAACCTCATACCCTCTCATGTGATACTAACTGGATATCCCACTCTACCCGGAAATGCAAACTATGCAACAGATGCTAAATCTGATTGTTCACAATCTATGAATTTAAAAAAATGCAGCAGAGCTTTCAAATAAGGGTAGACAAGCTTTAAAGACTAATGTGATTGAAATCAGCATGATGAAATGGTTATTGCGGTAATCATCATCACTATGGTCCTTTTTAAGATCATGACAGTGATATTTCTTACATTAGGATTTCCTGAAGACCAATAGAAGAGGACACTGGATTGGTTTAACTGATGTAAAGAAAGATCGCAGCTGGAGCTGGGTGGACAACACACCCCTCACAGGCCAAGGGTTGGTACAATCCATACATATTTACCTTTGTCTCTGCATAATGCAATTAACATACCGATACTCTACAATGAACTGTTCCATCTCTTAAGTTATCCATTTACTGATTGCTTAACGCATTAATGAACTGTAACGTGTTACCTGATGGGATTTCTGGTTTAAAATGTAATAGCGTATGATTACCATTCATCACATGTATTCGTTCACTGAACTCTATTTGCTCCTCATTCAGGTTTTGGGGAAAAAACCAGCCAGATAACGCAGGTGATGGAGAGCACTGTGCTAGGATTGATTTAAACCTGAAGTGGAATGATTCTCCATGTCAAACGCGATTTAAGCAAATCTGTGAGAGTAGAAGCTGTAGGACCTGAATTTAATTTATATTCAGTCAACTTCAATGTATTGAAAAATATATTTAAAGACATTAACAGGTGAAAATTAGGGATAGTGGCGATTATAGACAATAGATTTTCTTTACATCAACATAGTTTAATAGAATTAGCTAAATGAGTGAAGACTGTGTGTTTAATCATGACAAGATTTTAGAGATTAGTACTGGGTATGCATCCACTTCCTACAGTTTTTTGAAAATGTATCAATGGCTTTAGCTGTAAATAAATGATCTGCCATTGATTGTATTTCTTCAAATGATGCAAGAAGAAATTTAGCTCCATGTGAATTTTGATGATCAGGTCTTTCTGTCCAAATGAATGGATATCTGCCAGTGCTTATCCTAAACTGATGAGTGGACAAGCTTGCCTATAGGAACTCAGGATGTCACCCTTGACTACTTTAGCATAATCTGCACCAGTATTGTCTAGGATGCTGTCTTGAAAAATACACACATTGTTGTCTCAGTGGTATATACTCCACCATATATGCGTAATAATATGTGTAATAAGTTTTGTTCTGATCTGAATAAAGCTGGTTTTATTTTTCAAAAGCTGACTCTAGTTTCAATGGTAATATCAGGCAGCTGTATGAGGTCCTCATGATTCATCTGTGTGGGATAAGTCAAAGGAACACTGAGGGGTGCCCTACATGTTCACTTACGCTCCTCTGCCACCTCCAGGAGAACACTTGGCACAGATGAACACAGCACAGAACAGAGGAACTGAAGGAATATTTGTAATAGTTGGTGAACATGGATTATATTATGAGAGTATAAATGACATTATTTAGGCAGTCTGTGATAAAGTGGGCGTGGTGCCAAACAGGTAACAGGCTCCGGTTGAGGCCAAGACGCAACAACAAACAAAAGAAAGATGGGTGTGACCAAATTACTTTTAAAAGATGAACGCGCCATTCATACAATGAGTTCGGAGAGAGAATGTGAGATCATCCATGGAACATCTACTGTTGAAAGCTTAGATCCTTTCAATGAAGAAACCGCAGATACACGTGTTTGGCCTTCTCGTCTTCTGATTGCGAAATATGGAATGAGTAGCATTTTTTTATTGCAACAGAACATAGCATGTAGAATTGGTTACTCAAGTAGAGGTCTAGGTTTAAGTATGAAGCAGACATTTTTTGTGTGGAAATAAACTATGCATCATTGGGAAGTTATAATTATGAGTGATGAATATTTTAGATCTTACTGGGTACAAACATATTTATATATGTACATGATATATGGAATAATGAGGGAATCTGGCTTTTGAGTAGTAATCGTACAATCCAAACATATTCATCTTTGTCTCTACATAATACAATTTACAGACCGGTACTCTACAATGAACTGTTCCATCTCTTAAGTTATCCATTTACTGATTGCTTAACACAGTAATGAACTGATACCTGTTGCCTGATGGGATTTCTGGTTTAAAATGGAATAGCCCTTTATAGAGTATGATTACCATTCATCACATGTATTCGTTCACTGAACTCTATTTGCTCATCATTCAGGTTTTGGGCAGATGGACAGCCAGATAACTCCTATGAGCACTTTGTTAGGATTGTGTCACAGAAGTGGAATGATGGCTGGAAATGATCGTGCGTATACGCGAATCTGTGAGAGTAGAAGCTGTAGGACCTGAATTAAATGTATATTAAGTCAACTTAAATCTATTGTTGAAAAATATATTTAAAGACATTGGTGAAATAATGGTGAGGGATAGTGGCAATTATAGAAAATGGATTTAAATCTCTTTTGATCTGGATACATGGCACCATTTAGATTTAGTTATTTGACAGTTGTTCTATCCAGAGGTGGCCTAATGTGAGGTACAATGCTATCAAATATAGCTAAATCAAGATCAGATCATTAAAACTCAAAGTGACAGGAGAATATGTTTCAGTTTCATGTATTCTGACAAATAATGAAGAAGAATGATTTGAGTGCCTGAGAGGTTGTAGAAGAGTTGTGTTTTGAATGTTAGCAACTAGAGTTTATATTATTTTTTATACTTTCTAACTACAGAATTTAGAAACTGCCTAGTGTGGAGTTATAGGATTAATACCAGGTTAAGAACTAGGCGACTGCCTAGGGCGACAAATGGGTTGGGGGCGCTCTCTAGTGTCGCCCTTGGACCTTCTTCCCATTAGTCATAGTTAGAATAACAAGCAAATTAAAACATGTTTATTAATCATGATCATCCTAGGGCACCCCTTCAGCTACACGTTTACTTGTCAACCTCATTTTTAGATTGAATTGATGGTTATTGTCGATAATTTCCAAAGGGGGGGGGCGGTTGCGTTAAGTTACGTTACGTTAGTTACGTTACGTTAGTTACGTGAGGGCTCCTGCACACTGCCAAGGTGGGTGAGCGTGTCACATTCGCAAAAATGAAGCGGTCAATACCATCTGGAGCACAGGGATGAAAACGAAGAAAGGAAGAAGAGGAAAAGAAAGCCAAGTATAGAGGTAAGTCTTCTCATCTCAGCCATTAAGGTGTCAAACGAAATAAATTTAGTATTTTGCATCACCTAATATTGGACGTTTCATTGCTGTCACTTAGGCTAGCTATAGCTAGCTAGCAACTGTTACTTTGCTAATTTGCTACGTAGGCTATTACTAGCAAACGTAACTTCACTGATAACCTACATGGATGTAAATGTCAAAAGACCAGTATCTGGATAACGTATGCTAGTTATGAAAAGTACAGTTGCTGTCTACATTCATTATAAATGGCATAAGTTCTGTTTAGTGAATTCACAACTAGCAGGTGCATACACACACAGTAACCATTTTGGGGATAGTGGTGGTGTTCACCCTTCTGTACAGTTCCTCCCCAGGAATATACTAAAATGTATATGTGTTTTTTGTTTTGTTTTGTTTTTATTTTTGTTTTAAATTGGCCAGATGCACTCAGGCACTTTTTGCAGAGGCCGGCACCTGCTGGAGAAAGGACGCCTGATTCTCCTCCCTCTGAACTTTGTAAGTAGCCTACACAACTAGTACTATTGTTGCTGTTTTTGGTATTGTTATTATTATTAGCAATTATTACTTTCATAATCACATCACATTAATACTACTAATTGTAATCAGTAGCCTAATATTATTTAGCCTTGTAGCAGTGGTGGCAGTAATTGTAATTTATCTACAAGTTACATGGTCAGATAAAATGTATTTGTACAATGCAGCTATGTGGTAGGATGATAGAAATGACCAAATGCAATTGTGTAACGAACAGCATGGATTAACTCTGTGTTTAAATACAGCTGCAGGAGAAGGGACATCCAGTAGTACTAAAGTACAATAGAAACATGTTAGCATGTATTAAATACAATAGCTTGTTTTCTTAAAGAAGTTCAACCACATTCATGATCATTTCACTTATTATATTAAACACCGCTTGTTTGGCTATACAATATGCTTGAATACAGGTGAAGGTGAAGGGACATCCAGGACCACATCAAGCACTCAGGGCATAAAAGCACTTTTGTTTGTAGAGGGTATAGTTAGGGTGTAGAGGGTCATAATTTCCTTAAATTTCCTTACAGGTGCTTAAGAGTGTTTTGCACAGTTTATGGTTTTGCACAGTTTATGGAGTTAATTTAATCCTAACTTTGAGTGTGTAATACATTATTTAAAATAATAAAAAAGAAAATGTTCTGAAACTATTCTGGTGTTTGTTGTCCATGCAACATTTATTGTTGAACTGCAATGTAGAATAGTAGAATTATAAGTGGGTGAAAAAACTGCTATGCAAAGTAAAGCAGTTAAGTTAATATATGTCTCTTCAGTGATGTTAAGTATTGTGTGTGTGGGGGGGGGGGGGGGGGGGGGGCGCAAAACTCAATCTCGCCTAGGGCAACCAAAGGGCTAGAGCCGGCCCTGAGTGCACCAACACGCCTTTCCCTCAGGGTGAAACATAGCAGCTGACCCTGGATGAACCAGTGCACCAACACGGCTTTCCCTCAGGGTGAAACATAGCAGCTGACCCTGGATGTACCAGTGCACCATTAAGGCTTTCCCTCAGGGTGAAACCTGCACAGGCGTTCAGAGACTCATGCAAAGTTCAATGCTGCACTCAACAGTAGGGTTCAGTTCAGTGTGTTAGTCAGCTCAGCATTGTGCAGTGTCATAAAAGTCCAAATATCCTCAACCGCTGTGTGCTGCACAACAAGTAAGTGTGTGCACAGCCAATGAGAAAGCAGGAGCCATGTCTGTTATGACATTCTAACCTAGAGGAAATGCATCTGTTTGTTTGTCTGTTTGCTTCATTCCACCCAACTGAGAGTCACCGTAGATTTCCATATCAACTGTGTAAATAAGCCAGTTGGACTAGTGCTCTGCTGCTGTTGTCTGAGTTTGCAGCATTATATGTATGGATACGTATATATTGTATACTATGTAGGTATGTGTATACTAGTGCCAAGTCAGCCAACAGCATCTGAACACTAGTCCAATATATGAACATACGTATGTATTCATTCATTCATTAGTCAGATACACATTTTTCCCTAGTGTTTGTGTGTGTGTGTGCATGTGTGCGTGTGTGTGACCGGCCTAGTGGTCATTCCTGTTTATCTTATCTGTTTGAGAAGTCTGGTAGACATAAACACACATACACATACACACAAACACCTAATGGTCATTCCTGTTTATCTTATCTGATTGAGAACTCTGGTATACATTGAACACTTTGATACCATATAGAATGTGAATTTTCAAATGTTTCTAAAAAACCTTTCTAAATCATAGGTGTCTGTCCATAAGGGATAATGGTTGCAGGGTGCTCATTGGGGAGACACAGTATGTTCAGTATGTTATCAGTACGGTATGTAAGGTGGTGAGGGTGCTGTTATAAGATACACAGTATGTTCAGTATGTTATCAGTATGTTATCAGTACTGTATGTTTAGTGGTGTGGTGGCTCATAGGGGAGACACAGTATGTTCAGTATGTTATCAGTATGTTATCAGTACGGTATGTAAGGTGGTGTGAGTGCTCTTATAGGAGACACAGTTTGTTCAGTATGTTATCAGTACGGTATGTAAAGTGATGTGGTGGCTCATGAATCATCAGAAATATCACCTGCAGTTTCTGCATAAAGGTGCCACCACACACCTGGCCAAACCAGTTCCCCTTGATACATGACCTGGGTCTTCCCCCCATTCAGTTCCTGTAAAACAGTCCATTCAACACCCATGTGAGACCAGTGCACTTATTACACAACCGTTCCTGAAGAGAACAAGTTTGTACATTTCTGCTCCCGCCATCTCTCAATGTACTCAAGCCTTCAGTTACGTCACTTTAAACTGAGCCACAAGCAGACAGGGTACAGGTTACAGAAGAGAATGCAGTTTAGTTTAGAGATTCACAGCACTGAGCCACAAGCAGACAGGGTACAGGTTACAGAAGAGAATGCAGTTTAGTTTAGAGATTCACAGCACTGAGCCACAAGCAGACAGAGTACGGGTTACAGAAGAGAATGCAGTTTAGTTTAGAGATTCACAGCACTGAGCCACAAGCAGACAGGTTACAGGTTACAGAAGAGAATGCAGTTAAGTTTAGAGATTCACAGCACTGAGCCACAAGCAGACATGTTACAGAAGAGAATGCAGTTTAGTTTAGAGATTCACAGCACTGAGCCACAAGCAGACAGGGTACAGGTTACAGAAGAGAATGCAGTTTAGTTTAGAGATTCACAGCACTGAGCCACAAGCAGAGAGGTTACAGGTTACAGAAGAGAATGCAGTTTAGTTTAGAGATTCACAGCACGGTCGTGCTTCATCCTCTGATAATTAACAAAATGACTTTAAGAGACCAGCTGCCAAGATCTCTTTAACAAATAGGGTTTGTGTTCTCAATACTGACCGAGCTAAATGTACACCCTATGTGCATTGCATATGACACCTTGTCTGTTAAATCACTGTGTTACATGGGTAAACACGGGAGTGCAGTATATTATGAATAGAGTCTGCTAAATCACTGTGTTGACATGAGAGTATCAAATTTCACGGTAAACAGACACCAAGAGGAAGTTAGTGAACCCGCTGCTCTCGTCACAGGAGAGAGAGACAAACTGGGGAGTAGGTCAAGGGTGCCTTTTTTTGTATATGTACAACTTTAATTCTGATTTTAGAATCGAATTATATCTTAATATAGTTTTCATAAATAAAGTATTTAGAATGTTGCTGGTGATATAGCTCTGAAATTACTCAAATGTGTGTGTATGTGTTGATGGATTCATGAGTTAATAAAAAAAAATAAAAAAAATGT
This sequence comes from Clupea harengus, assembly GCF_900700415.2. Classification (NCBI taxonomy): domain Eukaryota; kingdom Metazoa; phylum Chordata; class Actinopteri; order Clupeiformes; family Clupeidae; genus Clupea; species Clupea harengus. Next base: position 26,446,372 of record NC_045169.1, on the reverse strand, counting down.
TTGTCCTCTGTTTCAACTAAACATCAGGAGTATAAACAAACGTGGGGATTTCTTACAGATTTGGAAAGACTACAGCACATCAGATAAAACTCTTTGTAGTGCTGTTGAACAGTAATAGTGGTTTTAACAACTTTTCCACTCACAGTTGGCCAATTAATACTTAACAGTATGTGTCATTTATACAGGAAATGTCTCGGGAATCATGATTCGGCAACTTGCATGAATATTGTTGTTACTTCCTGTGAGGGCATAAAAGAGGAATTGTAAGAGAACTGTCCCACAAATGCAAATAGGCTGGTATGACAAATGAGCTGAACTTCCTAAATTAAAGAGACTGACAGGAGACAGACGTCTTTCTCACAGCTCCCCATCATCTCTTGAGTGAAACTTGGAGGTCACAAGGATGTCAGAAGACAAAATCTATTTGAATTTAACACCAAAGGACACATCAAAGGACTCTACCACAGGTAACTGAAAAGCGAGTGAGCTTTAACTTTATGGAAATGCAGTGTTTCAAAGTCGTGTAGGATGTTGGGGGCAATAGATTTGTATATATTGCACATCATATTGTTTGTCAGCAACACTGAAACTACCTAGCAATTGTATTTATGTGTTTGTGTCTCTAAATGATTCATTCACATGTTATACTTTTTTGTTGTTATTTAACTCGAGTGGCAAAATACCTCTGAAAATATATTGCCTATGAAGTTTAAATCTCCTAATCATCTAAGGCATTGTTTCCCAAAGACTGGGTCGCGACCCTCAGCTGGGTCGCAAGAGATTTTTTGGGGGTCGCCTTGTCAAGATCTGCATCTGTAGCTGAGTCAGTTATCTGACAGTTTGTTAAAAAAAATCGATATGCTAAGTCTATTTATAGATTAACCTTATGTATAAACTTACCCAAACTAACGGTTTTCGAAAGAGATATTTGTCCTTTTTAACTTGTACGACCCGTTTAGCACCGCAAGAAAACGTATTTCTACATATTTCTATTATTGTTTACGGTGACACGTTACATGAGTACGTTTTCGCCTGCGTCAATTATCGGACACTCCCACTTCGTTCCACTCATCGCGTTGGTTTTCGAGATAACAATATGCTTTCCTCCTGCTTTTACATATACCGGTCTAATTTCTGTACAAATGACATTGTCACATTATGTTTTGACAAGCAAACGTTAATCTGACTAGTGTTATTTTAGTTTAATTTGGGTATTTTCGACAAAACACTGAGCGAAGTTATTCGCGTTGTAAACTTCATTAAGGGCAGCGCCAACCGGCTGTTTGATCAACTGTGCACTGACATTGGAGCAGAACACACGCACTTACTGTTTCACACTGAAGTGCGCTGGTTGTCCAAAGGCAGAGTTTTGACCAGATTCTATGAACTTACTTAGACATGAAATTCATGCGTTCCTTATCCAGAAAAAGTCCGCTCTTGCCGAATTATTCACTGATGATTGGCTTCTCAATTTGTCTTCTATGGCCGATATCTTTTCATCCCTCAACGAACTGAACTTAAAATTACAGGGACGGCACGACAATGTTTTCCTTAATTGGAAAAATGTTCAGGCTTTCCAAAAGACATTGAAGCTGTGGCTTGCACGACTCAGAAGGCCAGACCCAAGTCACTACATGTTTCCCACTGTGTTGCAGCACGTAGAAGAACATGATGTTGCGGCCACACAAGTGAAACACCTCTCTGCGCTTATTCAAACTCATCTCGCTGCGCTTATTGAGAACTTTGATCGCTATTTTCAGAGAGGTATGCCATTCTGAATGATATAAGGTGGATCCAAAATCCCTTCGAATTTGAGAGTCCTGAGTCTTTGCTTGAGTTGACGTTAGTCCTGCAGAAGAAACCGAGTTGTTGCAGCTCAGCTGCAATTGCACTCAAAGACGCTATGGATCTGTGACCTTATCATTCTGGATAAGCATTTCGTCAGAATCTCCTGTCCTCAGTAGGGCCAGTATTTCTATGCTTATTCCTTTCACTACTACATATGTGCGAATTGTGATTTTCTGTGCTCACAAAAATGAAGACAAAGCACAGGCACAGACTGAATGCTGCGCCTGATATGCGTTGTGCTCTCTCCTCCTGCACCCCGGACTGGAACGCTACAAAAACGCAGACAGGCCCACCTATCCCATTAGCAATGTTGAAATGTTAAGATATGTTTTGTATCATTTTTAATCTTTTTGTAATTATTTTGTTCCAATATTGCTGGTTCAATTGAATGTTGAAAAGAAGAAGAAATGGGCTATATGTTTTTTTTCTTCAATAGCCTACATTTAATGTCCAAATAGGCACGTATTGGATACCTTATTTTAATATTGCTGGTTCAATTGCATTACTTTTCATTGTTTAAAACTTAGTAATAATTGTTCAGAGAGAAGTGATCACTCAGTCTGAGATAGCTTATTAGCAATGGCAGTAGGCCTACAAGTTCTGAAATAACAATAAAATATAATTTAGAAAAAAAATAACAATAAAATATCCTCATTAATGTTCAATAATGGTCAAATCCACCTTTATTTTGTGATTTACGAATAATGTCTATTGGCTTGGGTCGCGAAGGCTTGTGACTTTTAAAATATGGGTCCCCAGAAAAAAAGTTTGGGAAACACTGATCTAAGGTGCAGGTATTCACCAACACACCAGAGGTGTAAAAAGTACTGAAATGTTGTACTCAAGTAAAAGTACAATTACTTTGATGAAATTTTACTTAAGTACAAGTAAAAGTACCCATCTAAAAATCTACTCAAGTAAAAGTAAAAAGTAGTTCATTTAAAATGTACTTTAAGTAAAAGTTACTTAGTTACTTTCAACAACTTGATGGGGGCCGCTCCTATATAGTGCAAAAAAGGACAAGGGGTCATAAATCCAATACAAAAACTAGTTATTTTTTATTAAAGGAGAATCTTTAGAAATATAAGTGCAATGACATTAAACATGTCAAACATTAAACATGTCAACACAACATTTAAGAACTCTTGGGAGGACATGTCAAGACATGACAGCTAAAATAAAAAGTTAAAACACCGCTGTCCCACTTAAACTTTGGTTACTTTACTTGTGTCCACCTTTAGAGCATTAGTCTACAAACTTCTTGTTGAGTTTGAGCAGCAGCTGATTTTCAAGATGAGTAGAGTTCATCCGGGCTAGCTTTGCATTGAACAGCAATCCAGCACAGCAGAAGAGTCGCTCGCAGGTGGCCGAGGCAGGTAGGCCAGTATTGAGTTTCAGGGACAGTTTTTTGATATTCTGAAAGGCGTTCAGCAGATCCATATTGACTGAGACACAGGCTAGGTACCCTTCTAACTCCCCTGTACCTTCTGACCTTCTGGACTTCATTGAGGAAAATAAATCATCTTCATCTGATGAATGTTGTCCAACTTGCTCCAGCCTCCAACATCCGGTCAAGGTGTTGTCTGACATAGACTAGACCTGTAGAATGACAAACAACATTTCTGACAATTAAGTATTGAGCTGCCATCAAGATTCAAGAGTGCATCATAACACAGAAATAGCTATAAATAGCTACTTGAGATGACAGACCTACAGTATACAGAATTATAGCATTATGTTTTATTTCTACATGCATCACAATTCATAATCCTCAATTCTTGCTAACCGGGACCCCTTAGCATGAACATGAAAGACGTGCACGTTGCAAAGCCACCACTTATCGTTATCAATATCTGACTAAACATCGTGATAAATTGCAGATAACGACATACACATTGACTTGTCCAACAGTCTGAAAACGATGGTGTGTGCATTCACATTGTTCTGTTTCAAGGCATGGGAGGCAGCCAAATGATTAGCCTAATATCAGTTTATGTGGTGTATTTCATTGCTGATGACTGATCTGCAGTTTTTAACACAATATGAGAGACTGAACATAATAATTCTATGACCTGAAACGAATGGAAGACAGGAATGGTATTATTAGTCTATTGGATGAAAGCTGTCGACGTTAGCATACTCAGGTCGGTTGCAAGTGCTAGCCAAAATTAGGCTACTACCTACTAGTGCCATGAAACGCATATTTTGCTTAATGGAGCAAAGCTAACTAAATGACAAAAACGCTGTCTGAACTACTAATGGAAAGGGACAAATACTGTACTTACCAACACATGCTTGCGCAGATTTGAAGATGAATTTGTATAAGCAGAAAGTTCTGACTGACGGATTAGGCACAGTTTACACAGCATATAGCTGTTGCCTCTTTTACGTTGGAAGGCAAACTGCTTGCTGAGATGTGGCCACGGGTTTTCTTCATCTTCTTTAATTTCAACTGGCGGAAAGTTCGGTGCTTCAGCTTGTTGGTGGTCCGCAGCTTGTTGGTAGTCCGCACTATCATCTTCCTCCATATCTATCTCTCGTGACTCGGCACCGTACTGGCGCCTTGCATCGACTCCATCATCCACTCTATGCAGCATCCACCACTGCAGTGAGCATTGTGGTGCGCGATTCCTGCCTTGAACTATGTTTTTTTTTTTACTCAGTAACGGATGTAATTTCCAATGTAGCGAAGTACAATACTTCAGTCAAAATCTACTTAAGTAAAAGTAAAATTACCGATTTAAAAAACTACTTAAAAATTTACAAAGTACACAAAAAAACTACTCAATTACAGTAACGTGAGTAAAAGTAATTCGTTACTTTACACCTCTGCAACACGCATGTAGAAGACCAAGCTAAATAACCAACACTACCTGAATACTTTCCTTTGATATTAATACCTGTTTGACAATACCTGTTTAAAGTACTTCTGCTAATTTGGACTGTGCTAAAGTATGCTGAAACATGTTCACTTCCCTAAAGCACAAAAGACACCATTTTGAAATTTGACACTTCTGGGCAGATGGTCTTAGTTCCTGTCTGCATTGCTTCTTGATAGAGATGTGGATTACATTTCAGTATATGTGGTGATCTATGGGCCTACCACTTCTCTTTGGTGCAGTCCATATCATTTGTTCCACATCACCAGATGGTGTAATGCTATTACCAGTGCTGTCCTCCTCTTCTGGTCTAGTCAGCCTTCATGCCAAAGGTTCTCAGTGCTTGTGTCGTGCTTGTGTCATGTTTGGTGTAATATTAACTAATTGACTTTGATATTACACTGTAAATACTAGTACTGTCATACAAACTATCTACTCATTCATTTTGAGGGAGATAATCTTTGAAGGACATGAGATGGATATGAGCCTGTGCAATGATGGCTACCCTCAACACCTGACATCATAAACAGTGTTGAAAGATGTTTATTGTGAAGGCAAAATCAATAATTTCCTTTTTTTGTCTAAATTACACTGTAGTACCTTGACACTTTAAATTGCCTGAATCTTGTGTGGCCCTTAAAAAAGCCTATTTTACCCCTTTTCCACCAAAGCCGGGCCGGTGCTGGTTCCGGGCTGGTTCCAACTCTGGAACCAGTTCTTCCGTTTTCCACACAAAAAAAGCTGGCTCCGGTTCCAAAAAACAGGTTCGAAGTCAGCACCAGCTTTTAGGTGGGCCAGAAACAAGAACCGGTGACGTCGGGTTCGTCCCGAGGTTATGGGCGGAGCTACAACACCAGAAACAGAAATTTTCGCCGCCATTTTTTTCCACCGTCAACCAAGAGGATGAGTGAAAACGGTGAAAACATAAATGAAAAATCCATCCAGCAGTGGATCATCGATAAAGTAAAAACACGTCTATACAGTCCCCAGCATTAGCCACAAGGTGGCAACTTTGGCATGAGATTTATCAGGCCAGACAGCGTAAAGTGCAGTTCTTCAGGTTTAACGCCATACTGGCACAAAGCTGTGTCCCTGTTCCTATGACTACAACACCATGCTGCTTTTGAGTTAACAATCCAAAGACTCCATCACCTAATTCATTATTTCTGTTGATAAGCAGTCTGATGCATAATATGATTATTTCAGATAATTAGATGATCCACTGTGTTCCACTGTGATCACTGTGATGTTGTCCTTGGCATTCTTCAGTTCTTCTGAAGAGTATTGTTTCTATTGCATAATCACTCCATCTGCTGGTGACCCAAGAATTAAAATAACACCTTTCACAACCTTCAACAGTTCAGAGATAAGTGAGACAAGTGTTAGAACTATCTTTTGGAGCACAGACAGGTTATGTGACACTTCTCTTTTGTGTTTTTGATTGATCTTAGCCACACAGCCAGATGAGGTGACATACTCTGACGTCACCTTCATCAAAACAGGACATAGCCACCAGAAGCAAACCGACAGTGGTGAGTTATCCTCGGTCTAAAAGGCAATGGCTTCAGGGTTGCTAAGGATACAAGGAAACTGCTTCAGATTAAGTTTATTCTATTGTTACTGATGTTTAGAGTAGAGTAAAAATATACGATATATTTGTAGAATTTTGTTTCTTTTTTTCAATGACTATATGTAGAAAGACAATTGATGATTTTACTGAACTATAATCACCAACAATGGTTTTCTGAACTCATTGTTTCCTATGCTGAACTGAAATGAAGATGGAGACGGTGTAACTGCCATCTACTCTCAGGTCAATCGGCCTAAAAAGGGTATGTATGAACGATAACACATGCCATGACACAACACATACTATATGATGATTTCTAAACAAAGTTCAGCAGGAGCCCATAGGAATGATTGACAGCCTTCTCTCACCCCACTTCTGATTTCTAGGAGATTTAGACCCTCCTTATCTGTCCCCCATGTCACGCGCTGCAGTATTTGTGTTTGACACAGCAACCACAGCAGCTCCAACACAGCAATCATCCCTAGCCCACATAGCCCTATGTCTGTATGTGAGTCAATAGCCGTGTTTCCATTATCGGTCCAAACCTGGGTGAGCTAGTGCCTGCCAAGGCCAGCGGTGTCCCCGTTGTCACTTCCAGGACTTGACCAAGCAGGGCTAACTGGTGCTTGAGACGTGCTCAGGTAAGACAGGTTCAGTGCCAAAGGAAGTTTACAAGTCAATATAAAATATCATTCACGCGACCAAATAACCATTTAAAAATGGCTGCAGTCTTTCTGGCTTTAATTTCATCAGGAGCAGACAATCACCCCACGCCACTGCAGAGTTTCTCAGAGAAAGTAAACCCCCCTCTCAGCTTTCTCCAGGCCTCTGCTGTTGACTTAAGGCCGAAATATACTTCTACTCCGTTACTACGTGGTCACGCAGTTGCCTCGACGGACTCGTTTTCATTTATGGTTCTCCGACGGTTGTGGGTGTCAAACTCCGTAGATGGTCGTATTTGTACATAAAAGTTAGATTTTTTTTAAGTTACCGAGAAATAGACACTGTGCAATGTAAAAAACCCGTTATTGTAACTGAAAATGCATCTGAGGGGATTTGCGTGGTGTCTGAGCCAGCTATCTAATGTTGGTATACTACTACCCACAAGGTAAACAGTGATGTATTGACGGAGTCAGATAGTTACAAAATTTGGGAAGTGCACGTCAAGCCACGGAGAGGTGCTTGGAGAGGGTTTGCAACGTTGGAGAGGGCTGTCCGTGTCTCTGTGTCTCCGAAAACGGACCACCATAAATTAAACTTTAGCTCCAAGCTGTTGGCCACAGGATAGGCTTATTAACCAAAGTATTTGCAGACAACAGCCTGCTATCCCAGACTCACCCCTACTAATTACCGTAGATATTCTCACCACCTGCCTCACTAAACTACTCAACAGATTAATGTCAAACAGAGCAAATGATGATTTTCAATTTCATTATTAACCTGGCTTCTCATCTTCAGCCTTTTCAATGCCTAGCCCAGTACACCTCATACCGTTCCACATAGTCTCCTCCATTCAGCCCAGTCTTCGTCACAGACACAGCCACTTGTCACAGACGAAGGATCCCCGGCCAATTTCAACTGATTCCAGTCACTCCTGAAATTCCCTGCAGATCGCTATTCAGCCCATGGAACATGCTTATTATCGGCTCTCTAAATCAATCATTCTGATGGGCAAACATGCTTATTATCGGCTCTCTAAATCAATCATTCTGATGGGCAAACATGCTTATTATCGGCTCTCTAAATCAATCATTCTGATGGGCAAACATGCTTATTATCGGCTCTCTAAATCAATCATTCCGATGGGCAGTCATGCTTATTATCAGCACTCTTAATCAATCATTCTGATGGGCGAACCAGTGAGATGAGATTTAACACAAATAGTGGAAAGAATTGAAAAGGTTCCAACAGAAATCGAGTGAGTTGAATATACTTATTTTTGTATCTTATTCAGTCCCAGGAAATGAACTGGACCCACCACCTCCATCTGATTCCAGTAAAATCTCGACCCCGGCCAAACCTGACCCTGCCAACTCCTCACCACAGCAACATCCAGAGAAAGAGAGCCGTTCTGGTATCTCCCAGAGATGCACAGTACTCTTACTCTCTGTGTGTGTTCTCCTGTTGGCCATTGCTGTTACTATGGTAGCGCTCTGTGAGTATGACTGTACTGTTACTATGGGAAGGCTCTGTGAGTATGACTGTATTGTTGCTATGGGAGGGCTCTGTGAGTATGACTGTACTGTTACTATGGTAGCGCTCTGTGAGTATGACTGTACTGTTACTATGAGAGGGCTCTGTGAGTATGACTGTACTGTCCTACACAGCATGTACCATGATTAGCTCAGCCTTTTGAAATCAGTTGGGTAAAATAGGTTCCTGAAGCGGAGTAAAGTTGTAAAATTTTATTTAAACAGGTGGAAAAAATAAAACTAAATCTTTTTCAATTTCAATGAGTTAATCAGTGTATGTGGATGATATTGATAATATATGATGCTGATTCCTTTCTTTTGTAGATGCTGTGAACATGGATACATATTCAGGTGAGTGAGTGTAAGAATGACATACCAAGAGAGAGTAAATATGTGTGCAAGGGAATGTGAGAGTAGAGAACAGACTGAATGTGAAATGGTGAACAAAAACATTTGGTAACACTTTAGTTGAAGGCAACTTACATAGGATTATAGAACAGATTCATTTGCACATTAATAAATGTAAACGCCCTTGTCTGACTTCTGTAACAGTTATAGAACACCATTTAGAAACATTAAAGGTTGAGAATAATAATACTAGCAATGAGAAAAGGGCTGTGGAGACTCAACTTCCAAGGAAGAAACATTAACAAATTGTGACTATGAGTTAGGTTAGGGTCAGGATCTGAAAGTATGCACAAGCGACAGACAATTTAATACTTTCCCAGCCCCAAATCGAACCTTTTCTACCATTTATATTGTTATGACCGTGTTGTCCAAGTAACATGTTTGCATATTTAGGACATTTGTCCTTAACTACACAAGTAGAGCAGAAGATCTGCCACATGTTCTTTACTTTAAGTGTTAAAGAACAGTTAGACTTACTGAGGGTGGAGCACGCCAATGATACTATGGCTATACAAGCTAATATGTCAGGTGGGGAGAAATGCACAAGCACTGTACTTCAATAGACGTGTTTATCATGCCACCAATTTTCTTTTTCTTTAATTTCTTTACCCAAGACATTACACAGAAGTTGGGAATGCTGCAGAAGGAGTATGATAATGCCACTGCCATGACAAGGACTTTGGAGGCTAACCTTACAGGTAAAAAGAATACCCCCCAGTGCACTTATTGGAAACATTAAAGGTTGAGTATAATAACATTAGCAATGAGAAAATGACTGTGGAGACTCAACTTTGTGCTAAAAGCGGTGACAGACATCATCACATTTGAAAATACAAATATGAAAAGGGAGGAAACTTTTCAGAGGAAATTGCTAAAATAAATTAAATTGGGGTCAGGGTCTGAAAGTGTGCACAAGTGACTGACAATTGAATTATATTTTACATATATTTTTGTCATATTTACATTTTTTTTACATACAATTGATTTGAAGAGTCTGTCAACTAACCATGACCCCAACACTAACCCAAAATCTAACCTTTTCTACCATTTCTATTCTCATGGCCGTGTTGTCCAAGTAACATGTTTGCATATTTAGGACATTTGTCCTTAGAGACACAAGTAGAACAGAAGATCTGCCACATGTTCTTTACTTTCCAACAGGTGTTAAAGAACAGTTAGACTTACTGAGGGTGGAGCAGGCCAATGTTACGCTGTTTACAATGTTGCTGCGGGAGGAGTATGATAATGCCACTGCCATGACAAGGACTTTGGAGGCTAACCTTACAGGTAAAAAGACACACATCTGGATGAATATGGGTGCAGATCAGGTAGTGAGGTTGGGATAGGGGCCTGTGTGAATATGGGTGCAGCTCAGGTAGTGAGGTTGGGATAGGAGCCTGTGTGAATATGGGTGCAGCTCAGGTAGTGAGGTTGGGATAGGAGCCTGTGTGAATATGGGTGCAACTCCCTCTGGTTTGACTGGAATCAGGGGCAGCTGAAAATTCAATCAGTGGCAGCCTTACGCAGGTTTATTACAGTATGTTCACCAGAATAAATATGCAATACTTAAATAGAATACTTGGCTGACTGCAATTTTCCGATTGATAGTTTTTTTTATGTCTAAAAAAAAGTTGACTCTGTTGACACACTTAGAGTTGGAGTATGAGTGGTGAGAGTAGGGTTAGCTTCAAGTTAGTTATAGGTTAGTACATTTTGTCAAAATAAATGTAAAGCTCCACGAGTTTTTGTCCTAGAGACATAAAAAGAACACCCACGGAAACATTGAACCCTTTTCTTTTAAAATATATACAGTTTGAAAATAAAAAATAAATAAGCACTTTGTCAGGAGAATAGAACTGATCTCTTGCACATTTCAGTCTCTGAGTGAGGTTTCTGCTCCTAAAGACCCACCCATTAGCAAATGACAGCTATTCATATGATAAGGGGATGGTGATTCAGTGATCTATATTGGGTCATGGTGTGGTGAGAAAACCTGTGGGGGTAGTGGGCCACAAAGACATTCCAGGGCCATTACGTAATGGCCATTTCTTTGACTGAGGTGTCCCAGATTTGTTTACACCTAACTCACCTGATTCATCCTTTAATGGCATAGTCTACTGTTGATTTCTTCTCTTTCAACAGAAACTGAAAGGATGTTAATTGAGCAGAAAAACAGAAATGATAATCTCACCAAGGAAATCACCGAGCTGAAAGGTGAGAGCTTCCATACATCTGTGGTGGACTATAGGTTAGTAACAGGTCTGTCCATATCAGGTTTTGACCATGTAACAAAAAGACTGCTTATCAGTATGACTGTAGTAATAGCTGTTTTTGTTTTAGTCAAAGAAGCGGTATATACATACAGTATGCTAAAAATCATGACAAACTTAAAGTTAGTTTTGGTGGTCATTATGAATTGCCTTCCTTTAAAAGGAGTGAGGAAGTGTGCTGATGACTGGAAGTACTTCAAAGGAACATTTTACCACTTCTCCACTGATGAGAAGAACTGGACTGAGAGCAGAGATGCCTGTGTGACTTTGGGAGGACACCTGGTCATCATAAACAGTCAACAAGAAATGGTATGACATATTAATTCCTTAAAACTATCTAACTCTAATGTACTAAACTGTAATCAGTAGTGGCTGGTGAACTCATTTTTGGTGCAGTAGCCCCCTGTCCTATACCTCCAACATACCTGAGAGCAGCAACTGTTTACTTGTTTACAAGTGTGCAGACCATTTGTGTGAATGTTAGGATGACTATTGTATATTTATACAGCATTATTTGCATCATGTGTTAAACACCAGGTTACTGATACATGTCTCAGAGGGCCACTCAAGATCATTTCATTACCTGATATAACATCAGCAACAGCATCCTGTTTTAAAATAGTACATTATTTACATCCAATTTGTAGGAAATTATTCAGAAGTCATTCAGCAATTCCTGCTCTTCCATTGACTGACATGGCTGAGTAAGCAGGTAGCAGAAATCTGTACCAGTAACCAGTCAGATCTGTATACAAAGAAATGATGTGTTCATTACTTACAGGTCCGTTCATCATTACATTACATTTAGTCATTTAGCAGACGCTTTTGTCCAAAGCGACGCACAAGGGAGAGAATAGTCAAGCTACGAGCAATAGAACCTGGTGTAACAATAAATACTACTTTACATAAGAAATATAACAAAGGACTGCCGTACTTGCACAGACGACAGTGCTAAACGACGCTCACTAGAAGAGCTCAGTATCCTGGGTGTAACATTTGCCCTTACAAGGCATTTAGGTAGGTGGGAGCAGAACCATCAAGCACTCTGTAGGCAAGCATAAGTGACTTGAACTTAATGCGAGCAGCTACAGGCAGCCAGTGGAGGTCAATGTTGAGCGTCAGTTGCACCGTTGATCTTGTCATTGAAAAAAGTCTTCTTAGCAGCAGTGATGCTGGATGAGAAGGAGGCCAGCAGTGTCTGGTAGCTTGCAAGATCTTCCAGTGCTGCAGATTTGTGCCATTTGTGCCATCTGTGCCAGATTTGTGCCATATTCTCATCATTCACTAAAGTCATTGAATATTTCAATTTACTTAAGTTGAGGTCTAGGTTTAAGTATGAAGCAGACAGTTTTAAGAGGCAATAAACTATGCATGAGTAAAAAGAGTAGACAAGCTTTAAAGACTAATGTGATTGAAATCAGCATGATGAAGTGGTTATTGCATTCATCATCATTATGTTGCTGATCAAGATCATGAGTGATATTTCTTACATTAGGATTTTGTGAAGACCAAGGGAGAAGAACACTGGATTGGTTTAACTGATGTTCAGGAAGATGACAAATGGCGCTGGGTGGACAACACACCCCTCACAGACACAAAGTTGGTACAATCCAAACATATTTACCTTTGTCACTGCATAATGCAATTTACAGACCAGTACTCTACAATAAACTGTGCCATCTCTTAAGTTATCCATTTACTGATTGCTTAACACAGGGGTTTTCAACCAGGGGTCCGTGGCCCCCTGGTGGTCCGCGACAGCATTGCAGGGGGTCCGCGACATGAGCCTATGTTGATCAGTTCACCATTGAATTTTTTTATTTTTATAAATTAGCTTTGATCTTTTAACACATTTCCAGATTACTCTTAAATACCGTGAAAATATCGTGTTATAGGCAGAATATCTGTGCAGGGGGAGGGGGTGTGGCGGCGGCGGTTACAAACACGCACCCGCGTGCAGGCACATCAGTGGGCCGCAAATGACTTTCTAGTCAGAATGGTGGTCCCTGGGACAAAACCAGTTGAAAACCCCTGGCTTAACACAATAATGAACTGATACCTGTTACCTAATGGGATTTCTGGTTTAAAATGTATTTATAGAGTATGATTACCATTCATCACATGTATTTGTTTACTGAACTCTATTTGCTCCTCATTCAGGTTTTGGGGAACTAACCAGCCAGATAACCCAGATTCAGAGGACTGTGTTAGGATTTTGGTACAGAAGTGGAATAATGCCCCATGTCAAAATGAATATAAGCGCATCTGTGAGATTAGAAACTGTAGGACCTGAATTTAATTTATATTAAGTCAACTTAAATCTATTGTTGAAAAAAACATATTTCAAGAGATTTAAAGGTGAAAATGGTGAGGGATAGTGGCGATTATAGACAATGGATTTGAATCTCTTTTGCTCAGATTTTCTTTACATACATAAACATATTTTAATAGAATTAGCTATGAGTTAAGACTGTGCCAAATCATGATCAGATTTTAGAGATTAGTACTGGTTATGCATCCACTTCCTACAGTTTGTTGAAAATGTATCAATGGTTTTATCTGTAAATAAATTATCTGTCATTGATTGTATTTCTTTAAATGATGCAAGAAGAAACGTAGCTCCATATCCGCTTGTGAATTCTGATGATCAGGACTTTCTGTCCAAAGAACTTTGAAGCCTGAGTTATAATGAATGGATATCTGCCAGTGCTCATCCCAAGCTGATGAGTGGACAAGCTTGCCTATAGGAACTCAGGATGTCACCCTTGACTACTTTAGGATAATCTGCACCAGTATTGTCTAGGATGCTGTCTTGAAAAATACACACATTGTTGTCTCAGTGGTATATACCCCCCCATATATGCATCCATGTGTAAAATACACACATTGTAGTCTGAGTGATGTACTGTATACTCCCCCATATATGCGTAATAATATGTGTAAAGACCTATGTTCTGATCTGAATAAAGCTGGTTTTATTTTTCAAAAGCTGACTCTACTTTCAATGGTAATATCAGACAGCCGTATGAGGTCCTCATGATTCATCTGTGTGGGATAAGTCAAAGGAACACTGAGGGGTGCCCTACATGTTCACTTACGCTCCTCTGCCACTTCCAGGAGAACACTTGGCACAGAGGAACACAGCACACAACAGAGGAACACAGCAGGTAGAATTGGCTGTAAGGGAAAACCCTCCTGCAATTTGTTATCATTTGAGAAACAAGCTAACCAAATGGGTTCCTTTTCGCAGTTCACTGCGACATAACAGTATGGTACATGACAATAGTCATGAGCCCAAATCGAAGCATTTATCCATTCACGCCTGAAAGGCCGCGAGATCTGTCAGCGCGAGCTCCTGAGCCCGCCCCTCAGGAGTCCTTATCTTACGACGTGCCCACAGATCTCCCTCTTTTGAAAACTTTGCAAGACGAAGTGCACAGCTCCGAGTATATCCTCAACGCTAAACCACAGTCAAAGAGTTTTGTGTGCTTTTTGCTCTCTACGGGTTGGTGAGTTATCTGGGTTCCTTAAGCCTCACTAGCTCAGGGCGCTACAAAATTCGTTGGCTCAACTTAATTTTGAAAGTAGTGGCTGCTATCCTGGCTGCCTGGCTGGCTAAGTTTCTGACTAGCCTGCTACCTTGCTAACAACGTGTTCGTTGCAGATAGTGTGCTTGTGTTTTAACACTCTTCTCTACTTTCAGATTGAAAAAAGATGGCCAGACACTACCCCGACTGCGGGCACACCCGTCCCAACCCCCTACCTCGTCTCGGATTCTGGGCCAGCAACTCCACGAGGTTGCGTGAGAGCAGCCAGCTGCCTCGGGCTCCCTCTCCCTCCCCCTCCCAGTGTGCGGTCCTCGCCGCTGGACGGGGAGTTTTATGCTGGCCCCGCCACGCCAGTTCCCAGCTGCATCCCCTTCTTCGAGGAGGTGCACGAGGAACTGCAGGCGACATGGGGGACCCCCTACTCGGGCCGAAACCGAGCCTCTCCCGTTGGATAGTAGAGGCTATCGTGTTGTCTTATAAGAGCTTGTCTTTAGATCCCCCGGAGAAGTTGCATGCGCACTCTACGCGGGGGGCCTTGTCTTCCTGGGCCTTGCTAAAGGGCGTCTCAGTGGAAGATATTTGCAAAGCTGCAAGCTGGAGTTCTCGCCACACTTTCATTAGATTCTATATGTTAGATGTGGCTGAACTTAGTTTTCTTCATAGCGTTCTGCAGGCAAGCGATCTCTGAATCCCCTAGTCTGAGAACGATGTATATGATAAGTGTGTTCATTGGTGTCTACATGTTATGTTGCACATGAAACATTCCAGGGTGGTTTCCTACAGGCGCAGGATCGCGATCCTTGCCGCCTATGATAAAGGTTAACCTGTTAATATGTTCACCGCCAGCAGCCGTATGAACCTCTATGAGGGCAAAGGCTTCAATAAAGCTGGTGTGTGTGATTGGTTGCCACTGTATTATCACACGGGAATGTATAGGGTCCCATACTGTTATGTCGCAGTGAACTGCGAAAAGGAACGTCTTGGTTACTTACGTAACCTCGGTTCCTTAAGCAGGAACCAGACATAACAAAGTTGGCGTGTACAGTGTTACCTTGGATTGATTGTCTTGCTCAGTTTTCTTTCCAAGGGAGATCTGTGTCGTCGTAAGATAAGGACTCCTGAGGGGCGGGCTCAGGAGCTCGCGCTGACAGATCTCGCGGCCTTTCAGGCGTGAATGGATAAATGCTTCGATTTGGGCTCATGACTATTGTCATGTACCATACTGTTATGTCTGGTTCCTGCTTAAGGAACCGAGGTTACGTAAGTAACCGAGACGTTTATGTGACAGCTTTGACCATCACAAGTATTCTGACTTGTCATTTTAGATCTAAATCAAAGAGTCTACAATATGTCATGGAATATGTTAAATCAGAATAATATTTACAAGACATACTGTGCAGTTCTTTACCCACAAGAGTACAGTATAATCTATAATGTGTATCCATGTGTAAATATTTTGTCCTAGTGGTTGCATTGATACTACAGGTCTTCTCAGTGGGAGTTAGGTAGGAGTGTTAGTGGACATGTGATCCACTGTTCTTGTCATCCAGTAGACGTTTCAATTCCCCGGAAACACTCATAGCCAAATATGCTTTGTCTCTTAACACAGCTTTTGGAACCTGTCAATGAACTTTACATAACAGCTTAATGATGCTTAGCAGTAGGAGGACATTTGTGAGGACAGCGCCATCTGGATACATGGCCCCAGTTACATTTAGTTATTTGACAGTTGTTCAATCCAGAGATGGCCTAATGTGAGGTACAATGCTAGCAAATATAGCTAAATCAAGGACAGATCATTAGTGCCAGGAGAATAGGTTTCCGTTCCATGTATTCTGACAAATAATGAGGAAGAATGATTTGAGTGCCTCGAAGCCAGCCACGTTTTGAATGTTGGAATGAGTTTATATAATTTTGTATACTTTCTAACAACAGAATGTAGAAAATGCCGAGTGTGGAGTTAGAGGATCAATACGAGGTTAAGAGGCAAGGTGAGAGTTAAAAAGAAGTTTATTTGAGGCTGGTGTATCTCCAACATGGAAAACACATTTTAATGTCAACGTATTGTTTCATATATTGAAAAGTACTTACAGTAAATGTACTGTCAGAACAATTTTCCATTGCAGGTATTTCACTCTAGTGATGACTGTTTTCTCTTTCACACACACACACACACACACACACACACACACACACACACACACACACACACACACACACACACACACACACACACACACACACAAATCACTTCCTTGTTTTGTGGTTAGTGCTACTGGAAGTTAATACAGGCGGTGTGTGTAAGGGATTGTATGTGATTTGCAAAAATGAGAGAGAGAGAGAGAGAGAGAGAGAGAGAGAGAGAGAGAATAGAACATTTCTGGCCTCCAACATACAGTAAATACATTTGGAATTAGGTTAACAAATAACCCACCTTTTTAGAGCATTTTAGTTGGATAGAAATGTTTTATTTCAATTTCATGTATAGGCCAGTATTATTCAGATAGCAGACTGCACATTAAGAAAGAAAACTGTCAATAAATACATTAAGTGTTACCATACTGGTTACTAAAGGATGTCAAACAATCACCTCTAAGGAGTCTCGGCTCACATAGCAGCTGACCCTGGATGTACCAGTGCACCAACACGGCTTTCCCTCAGGGTGAAACATAGCAGCTGACCCTGGATGAACCAGTGCACCAACACGCCTTTCCCTCAGGGTGAAACCTGCACAGGCGTTCAGAAACCTGCACAGGCGTTCACTGTGTTAGTCAGCTCAGCATTGTGCAGTGTCATACAAGTCCAAATATCCACAACTGCTGTGTGCTGCACAACAAGTAAGTGTGTGCACAGCCAATGAGAAAGCAGGAGCCATGTCTGTTATGACATTTTAACCTAGAGGAAATGCCTGTCTGTCTGTTTGCTACATTGCACTCAACTGTGAGTCACCGTAGCTTTCCATATCAACTGTAAATAAGCCAGTTGGACTAGTGCTCTGCTGCTGTTGTCTGAGTTTGCAGCATTATATGTACGGATACGTATATATTGTATACTATGTAGGTATGTGTATACTAGTGCCAGGTTCTCCAACAGCACCTGAACACTAGTCCAATATATGAACATACGTATGTATTCATTCATTCATTAGTCAGATACACATTTTTCCCTAGTGTTTGTAAGTGTGTGCGTGCTTTTGTGTGTGTGTGTGTGTGTGTGTGTGTTTGTGGGCGTGGGCGTGTGTTTTTGTGTGTGTTTGCGTGTGTGCGTCTGTGTGTTGTGTTTGTGTGTGTGTGCGTGGGTGTGTTTGTGTTTGTATGCATGCATTCTTATACCACTTCCTCGCCTATTCCCTCCCGACTTCCTTCAAGTTCAATGCTGCACTCAACAGTAGGGTTCAGTTCACTGCGTTAGTCAGATCAGTATTGTCCAGTGTCATAAAAGTCCAAATATCCTCGACCGCTGTGTGCTGCACCACAAGTAAGTGTGTGCACAGCCAATGAGAAAGCAGGAGCCATGTCTGTTAGGACATTCTAACCTAGAGGAAATGCATGTGTTTGTTTGTCTGTTTGCTACATTCCACCCAACTGTGAGTCACCATACAGTTCAGGGATGGGCAACTTTAATGATGGAGAGGGCCACAGTTTTTCTTCATCGCTACCAGAGGGCTGCATAGAACCGCACACTTCCGCTAATCGATATGAGAAAGCTACCATTTTAAATAAGTAGCCAAAAATACCTGCATACACATCCCTGTTTTAACATTGAAATTTGTATTACTTATCAAACTATTTCTGTCTTGAACAGAGAGGCTTTTGGATAATTAAACTGTCTTATATCAGCACAGATAACAAAAATCAACCTATTTTGATATCTTTGTAATGCACTTTCCTATAAATCAGAATTAGAATACAATGTGTATGTCTGTTTCTCATTTTTATGTCCTAAACCATGCATGTTTTCACCTAAGTATATCATGAATATCTCAAGAGAGATGGTGAAAAAATGTGTCACACATAGACGTGTCTAATGTGGTTAGGAAATCAGCATCAGCATCTCTGTGTCAAGTTTCCTTTCCTGAGATTGAAGCTGGTTATCATGGCGATTATCTGCGTCATTGTCACGCCTGGCTTTGCCGTGCTGGGTCTGTCTCACTCAAACCCTGGTAAATAAGACTTTGGGCTGTCCCTCTCCCTCCAGTCTACAGGGGGAGCCGTCTGGTCTGGCCAACGTGGCTAGATGGCAGCTGATTGGCGGGGACATTTAAAAAGAGTTCCTGATGTGAGTTGGGAGTGGGCTCTTCTCGGATCTTCTTTGCTTGCACAGGGCTGCAAGACCTTTTCCTCAGCTCCCTCTTTTGTCATTTTACCACTACACAGACACTATGCTGATCTGCACTACATTGAGCTTTACTTTCTCTTGCCGCCCATCTACTGACTTTTTGTAAGTATTTTCCTTTAATCAGTTAATAAATTACCTTTTTCTTTAATCTTAACTCTGTGTGGTCTCCCCATTTTATGTTATCTCCACATCGAGCCATGTACCTGGGAGGGTATGTGGTGCTTTTCAAATTGCAGTGTAAGTTTGCACTCAAATTTTCATTCTCACATGGAGAGTTTAGGACAGTATACTACATGCACAATACACAGAAACACACAATTCCCCACGTTTGTATCATATGTACTGAGGCACCCTTCATGGCTTTAGCTGTGGCTGTCAGGACGTGACAATGAAGATCTGAGTGCAAACTTACTCTGCAATTTGAGAGAGATGCTGATGCACTCACCACATTAGCCAAATCCATGTGTGACACATTTTCTCAGTTATGCAATTCATGATATAGTTAGGTGAAAACATGCATTGTCTTGGACATAAAAATGAGAAACAGCGGTTTCATACCGAGGAAGCATACATACTCATGATAATAATCTGCTTCACATCTCGCCTAAAAAAGATTCTCTTGATCAAGTTATGTCTTTGCACTGCAATGCATGGCTCTGTCTCTCTTCCTCGCTGAAGGACAAGGCCCGAGGCCCTCGCATATTGTTTGCATAGGAAGCGCCATCTATCGGTGAACTGTTTCATTACAATTAGGACAATCTGTAGTATGTTTTGGATAAAAGGATCTGTTAAAATAATTCATGTTATACAATAGGTCACACATGAGCATTAACTGCAGGGCTGCAGAAAGTTTTTCAAAATCAATATATAAACCGCGGATAACAGTTGCGGTATGTCATTTCTACATTAAATGTCTTAAGATATTTGGCAACATCCTGATCCACATTTCAAAACCTCAGTTCTATTTGAGGAACTTGCGAGAATAGTGCTTACTTCCTGTGAGGTTATGAAAGAGGGCTTGTAGGGGAACTCTCACTCAAATTGCAAATAACTCTGTTTGACAGCTGAACTTCAGGAGTCAGACTTCTGTCTTATAGCTCACAATCACCTCTTGACTGAATCTTACAGATCACAAGGATGTCAGAAGAAAAAATCTACTTGAATTTAACACCGAAGGACACATCAAAGGACTCTACCACAGGTAACTAAAAAAGCGAGTGAGCTTTACAGTTTTTCTCGATTGCTTAAACACAATTTTGACTGCTTTGTTTTGTTTTTCATTTCACTCACACAATTAGCACAACCACACACCCAATGAGCAAAACACCTCAGATCCATTGCAAAATGAAACACTCTTGTAAAAACTATACACTAATTTAACAAAACCATATTTTGTTACCATATGAAACACACACGTTGCATATGACGGAATTCTGTTTGTACCACTTACACACTGCTGTTATAAACCTAAAACACTTTTAGCAATTCTACTTCTCAGTGATTAGAGTAGTGCAAGTGAAGTACACAGAGAAAGCACAAAGTGTGGTAATTTGACTTGCAGTGCTTTGGAATTGCAAGGAAGTGACATCTTGATATACGTCTGTGTCTAAAGCATAAAAGTGTGTTTAGTGTTTTGCAAATCACTTGTGTGTATTGTTTCGCAAAAAGTGTGATGTTGACATGTGCTTATAGTGGTGCAAATCCGAGCCGTTGTTTTGCTCCTTGAGTGAAGGTTTTGATAATTGCGTAATACTTTTGATTTTAGTGTTTATCCAGTCGTAAAAAACTGTAACTTTATGTACATTCAATGGTTTTGAACGGCCCAATTGATTTTTATATATTGCACATCATATTGTTTGTAAGCTGTACTGAACCTACCTAGAAATTGTTTGTTTGTGTCTTATTTCTTATTTTACTTGAAAGGCAAAATGCTTCTACTTCTACTTGACATTAATGGCTTTTTGACAACTGCAGTAGTTCTCCTAATTTGGACTGTGTCATGTGTTGAAGCATGTATACTTCTCTAAAAACCAAAAGATGCCATATTTTATATTTGACACAGTGGGTACAGCTCTCACAATATCAACAGGAAGACACTTCTGGGCAGATGGTCTTAGTTCATGTCCGCATTGCTACTTGATAGAGATGTGGATTACATTTCAGTATATGTGTTGATCTATGGGCCTATCACTTCTCTTTGGTTCAGTCCATGGTCATTTGTTCCACATCACCAGATGGTGTAATGTTATTACCAGTGCTGTCCTCCTCTTCTGGTCTAGTCAACCTTCATGCCAAAGTCTCTCAGTGCTTGTGTCGTGTTTGGTATATGTTTACACTGTAAATACTAGTTGTAACTTAAAAGTAAACAAATTTGTTAACTTTACTAGGTGCTTATGCTTAAACATTCTTACAAGTGCCAATGAAGTTACTCATTTACAAGTTAATCATCACTTCAGCAGAGAAAAACAGTTTACTCATTCATTTTGAGTGACTCTTACTTCAGATAATCTTCTCCTAATCAGCTGGATATGAGCCTGTGCAATGATGGTTACCCTCAACACCTGAAATCATAAACAGTGTCGAAAGATGAAGCTATTTAAAGTTTATTGTAACGTTAATGTCTAGTGGAATTATTGCCTATTAAGAGGCACTTTCTGTAAAATTCAGGAAGTTTACCATAGCGGCTGATACAAGATTTCTTTGGTTTTCATTCTAATTTTGTTTTACCAAAGTAGACAAATGCCAAACATTTGCTAAATTAAATTTGATTTTTTCAACTTTTCCTAAAAAAAGGAAATGACACTTCCTTAAAGTGTCATTTGGCTCAGAAGTAATCTTGAAGAAAGTGGAAAATAAGGACTTCCCCTTGTAATATCTCTGTGGGCCTTTGTTCAATCTTCCCGAAACTTGCGTGTGTAGTAAGTGCTGTGAGCGCAGTAACTGTGTGTGTCACTGTGTTTGAACACGGCTCTATGGTGTTGCAAGCCGTTAGAGGCATCTGACTGAGGCACCAAAAAACTAAACGTACTGTTTTGAGGGGCCACCTGGTGGTGGTGCCTTGGGTTAGCCTCGAAAGTCTGTGGTCCCTACATTCATGTGGCAACATTTCAGGAAGGTTGAATGAAGGCACACAGATATTTTGAAGGCTAAATCCTAAACTCCTTTTCTTTTTTTGTCTAAATTACACACCCCAGGATTTTTTTTAAAAGGGTGAAAAAAGATTTATGTGTACTTTGGAGAACGTTTGAAAAATAAAAAGGGTAATGTATCAGCCCTCATGGTAAATGGCCTGAATGTGGCTCTTAAAAAAACCTGTACAGCTATAGAGTTACACTGGAGGCCCATTTTAACAGGTGGACATTGAGCTCCATCATTTAGTTATAATCATTTATTTCCAAATTCTATCTCCTACTATTGTCAACTCTGAAATACCCCCTCTCTCTGCTGCCCTCTACAGGTACAAACGTGTCAGAAAAGATGTCCGGTGAAGATCAGGCAAAAGGGAATGGTTAGTTCCACATCGGATTTTAAAAATGATTTGTTGGTTTTTCACCAGTGCCAGGTTTCAAGGCTTCAGGCTGAGACACCAACTCAATGGTTAATGACAGAAACTCTTTAATGCAAGAATTTAACACTTTTATTCTTTTCTAAACAACTACCTTAAGTTTCATCTTCAAATTCATTTTGAAGGTATATGGTCATGTGAAGGACAGATAGAGACCCCTTTTGTTCTGGCTAGCACTATACAGTTCTATGTAAACCACCCTGTGAAGAAAAAGATACAAACTTTACAGAATGACATCGGCAATTATATCATCAAAAGACACCAGTTAGCATGCTAGCAAGTTTCTATCAATTTCAGCTTTGCTGTTCTCAGCGTTTCCTTGGTTTTTGCATACATTGTAAGAGGTAATCTCACCTGTTTTGGACCAAAACTCCTTAATGCTGCTTTAATCCCACTTTGAATGGATATACATTCTAAAATAGTTCTTAGTCCATCCCTGAGGATGAAGGGGAACTATTCTACTAGTTTTACCAGCACACCATGGGAATACACCACAAGTGCACAGTGAATATCTAATCCTCTTTAATGCTTGTATATCCATCTTAATGACTAGATAGTGTAAATCAAGTGTAACTGACAAAAATCATTTTAAAGATTTGTAATACATATGTTAAGCACCACTGGGATAACTGCAGACTCATTTAAAAGGTCTTTATTCTTCTCCAGATCAGAGTTCTGAGGAAGCAAATTGTTGCCAGGTAACCGTGGATGAGATGGGTCTCCAGAAACTGAAGTTAACCATCCTGGCCGTCCTCTGTGTCATCCTTGGATTTTTTCTTGTGGCTTTTCAAGTGCTATGTGAGTGTGTTTTTAAAAAGTGAGGGCTAACTAGTGGGTTCATTAGTGTGCTAGCAAGTGGGAAAGTCTGTATTTTATAGTCCGTTCTTGGCTTAAAAATCTACAAAATGTGTCAACAATAAATAACTACTACCACCATATACCATGTTAGTATTTCTGTGATATGTTATTCTGAAAATGACAGGATAACAACATTTATTCGTCTTGTTAATTATATAGAAATAGATTACTGTGATACATATAACAAAATAACCCTTATTCTATTTACAGATTTTTTGAGGGTGGAGAATGCAGGTGAGTTGCCGTGAGCTGAGAGCATGAGTGAGAGAGTGAGTCATGGTGTGAGAGGATGAAAGACAGCGATATACCAGGACAGAATAAGTCAATCTGACAATGAATGAGTGAAAATGTTTGTGAGTATTTGAGTAAATAGTCAAATTAAAAGACAGAGAGACTCTCATTTGGAATACTTTCTCTCTCTGAGTAACGACCACGGAAACTCAACAATGTGTTTCATTTACTCTATGTTTGCATGAAAATCCAGTCCTACGTGGCAAAGACTACATTACCCATTACACCTCTTTAGCATGGAAAGTAAAGAACATGAGGCAGATCTTCTGTTCTACTTGTGTAGTAAAGGACAAATGTCAACTGACTTTAGCTGAGCTCCCAACTAACTGTCAACTAACTGTCAACCGTGTTATACTCATGACCGTGTTGTCCAAGTAACATGTTTGCATATGTAGGACATTTGTCCTTAACTATACAAGTAGAACAGAAGATCTGCCACATGTTCTTTACTTTCCAACAGGTGTTAAAGAACAGTTAGACTTACTGAGGGTGGAGCACGCCAATGTTACTCTGGCTTCACAAGCTAATATGTCAGGTGGGGAGAAATGCACAAGCACTGTACTTCAATAGACGTGTTTATCATGGATTCTTAGCTGAAAGGTATATTTATATTTTATATGGATAGCTGATAGTATGATAGGAGTATGATAATGCCACTGCCATGACAAGGACTTTGGAGGCTAACCTTACAGGTAAAAAGACACACATCTGGAGATATTTAATCAAGATTTAATATGGATAACCAACATGAAGTCAGTCAAATATCAAGTACTAGCTCTAACTCTCAACTACCTGTCAACTAACTGTCTACTAACTTGAAGCTAACCCTACTCTACCGATCATTCTATTTAAGTATTTCACATCTATTCTGGTGAACATACTGTAATAAACCTGTGTGAGGCTCCCACTGATTAAAATTTCAGCTGCCCCTGATTTCAGTCAAACCAGATAGAGTTTAAACCATATTCACACAGGCCCCTATCCCAACCTCACTACCTGAGCTGCACCCACATTCACTACCCTAGCTACCCACTACCTCTGGCACCCGCGGCCGACTCAAAGCTGCTCCAAAACCCCTCCAGCACCACACACTCGTCCCCAACACCCCACCATTCCTTACCTCTCCACACTTAACACTAACCCTCCAGCACACACTCGTCCCCAACACCCCACCATTCCTTACCTCTACACCAGTGTTTCTCAAACCACTTAGCCAATAAAAAAAAACTTGCGGACCATCTAACTAAATAGTATATCCAGGGCTGTAGTGGTAAAATTAGAGGTGGGTAAACTATGAATTTTGTGATCAGACAGACCTCGACGCGAAGCAACGCAACACAAAGCGTCGCGACTCTGTAAGGCTGTCCTGGCTATATTCCATTATGTTATCAGTTAAAGTCATATTAAATCAATGACATTGAATAAATGTGTTTGTAGTTTATTCAATTTCAAGAAAACAGTTAAGAAAAGTATGTGTAGGCCTCACAACAATGAAGGGGGTGGAGGGGGAGACAAAAGAAAGGACCTGCTGCTGACCATGCTGCAAATAAACACTTCCCCTGTTCTTTAACCATTGGAGAAACCTCCAATGTCAACACAACACAACAACACAATTGCTATATTAAGACGTACGGGCAGGGGAGGCTCTGCCTCATCTCAGATTGCGCAATCCCTCACAAACTGGGTTGAGCGCATGCGTAGAACCTTCTTAGTATTGCTGATCTGACATAAAAAAAAATAATCACGGAGGCGAGGCAAACAGTACCTCTGCCTCACCGGTCGGGTTTATGCTTGTTCTGCTGTTTCTTTTCTGCTACACTTATATTTGACCTTGACCGCGAAAATGGAAGATTCTATAGCTAAACTAAAACATTTCACTTAGCAATTCACTTAGCTATGTCTAACTGGTTTGCAAAGAATCTGTCTACAATTTTCAATGAATTAGCCTAATCTACAGCGATATGCGTGAGGATAATTACTCATGCATCTTCAATTGCTGAAATAATTGACGTTTTATGAGGCCTATTTAGATGGCACCGGGAAGGCTGGCTTGTTACCTGCATCATCGTATTTGAAAGCACGTTATTAATAGAGTTTGTCCCTGTCTTAATGCGATGTTGTCCGAACCAAAACAACGTTTAAAAACGTGAATTGATCTTCTTCAGTCTTACTTTGTACTTGAGGCCTTTTGCGGGCATCTGTGGGAGTAGGAGCACTGATGGTCTCTTCAAAAATCGCCTGATATCCACGGCTAATTAATCCATTCCGAACAGGTAGGCAGGCAGGCAGGCAGGCAGGCTAATCCACAACTTGTATGTGTTTACATACTTCCTGGATCCTGATTGGTGTCGCTGCCACAGCCAAGGTCACAGACCATAATACAGCGCAGATGAAAATGATTCAGGAACTTTAAGGTGCGTAAACGATATTTAGAGGTGCGTAAACGCTATTTCCAAAATTCCAGAGGTGCGTAAACGGCGTTTACGTGCGTTTACCCTCCACTACAGCCCTGAGTATATCCCCGGAACAACAGGCTTCCTACCCAGACCTGGCACCAGACAATTGTTAGCGGCACGTGATTTTCGCGGGTGGGCATTCCTTTTTTATCGGTAGGCTAGTTATAGATAGGACAATGCGCTAGGCAAAGCATCTGGAACCCTGCTCCATGCGTGACTTGTTTAAGTTACAAACTATAGTTCGCTCACAGCCTCACAGCACCACACACTCGTCCCCAACACCCCACCATTCCTTACCTCCACCACACACTCGTCCCCAACACCCCACCATTCCTTACCTCTCCACACTTAACACTAACCCTCCAGCACCACATTATTATTACTAAGTCATGAACTTTGATTCAGCTTGACTTGACTTGACTAAATTCTAGGGGTGTAAAAAATAACCGATATGTATCGATATCCGTTTTTTAGCATGTAAGATACAACTACATTGATGCGTACATGAACCGGTTCACAAGCGTCTGTCTCTCCGTTAAGTTGCTACGCAAAACACTCACTTGCTGACCTGGTGCATTGATCTCAGTCAGAAAAATAACCACCTGTCATTGGCCAAAGCCCGCATAGCATAAGCCTATCAGGCTGTATTCTCACAAATAACGCCCTGAGGTACATGGAGGAGAATGACAGATTACAAATCCCATTCAATTCAATGGCCAATGCTATGCTAGCTACTTCAGCCAAGGAAGATAAATCGTTGTTGATTGCGTTCACATCAATTCTACAGACATCCTCGGATTTAAATAACTATAATAATAATAAATAGGAGAATATTTGTATCATTAACTAATAAATGTAACATTTATAGTCATGATTCCGAGACCGAGGCATCGTGATGTCCTAAAATAAATAAAAGCACTGTACGAACACTGCATATGGCAGTGAATAAATAAATAAGCACTAAACTCAATCGCGTGTATACAGCCATAGTGTTACGTCCAGTCCAGTATACTAAGTTAAGTTTGCTTATATAGATTGTTTATTCTTGTGTTCCGTGTTGTGATTGTTTACTCACCTCTCCTCTCGTTTCAGACTCCTCACTCCCTGCCTCATGTGTGCTCCACCTTGTTGATTGTCTGCCCCTCCCTGATTGTTTACACCTGTTCCTCATCACCTAGTGTATTTAGTCCGTCTTTTCCTGTGTCTCGTTGCCAGTTCGTCTTTGTTTCCCCCTTGTCTCAAGAGTTCCAGCGTTTCCCATGATTTCCAAAGTTCTAGTGATAACGACCCTTGCTTGTATAATCGACTCCGTGTTTGCCTTCTCCTTGCCGGTACCTTTGCCTCCACAACCTCACACCTGGATAACGAACCTGGACTGTTCACTCGACTACGTGATTGCCTCCTCCTTGCCGGTACCTCTGCCTCTACAAACTACTACCCGTGTGACGACCCTGGACTGGATAAATGACGATCCCCGCTGCCCGTCCCTGATTGGAATTGTTTGTTTGTATTTGGACTTACCGTGTACCGAACCCGTTCAGTAAAGCTTGTTATTCTGCATCTCTGTCTCCGAGTCGAGCATTTGGATCCTACGTTGCCACATTCCTTACACATAATGGAATAGAATGGACACATCTACATTCTGCAACAGTACCTCCACCTCTGCACCGGTGAAATTAGGTCTCCGTTTACGGGTGATCGCTTTCTGCTTTGACATGATTTTGATCAGTCTGAAGTTGAGTTGCCTGTGGAGTGTGCAAAAATTGCAATTGCATGCTGGCGGGGCGTTTCTGTATGCAATTTCAGGTGCATGAGAGTGCGCGTCCAATTTAAGAATCAGTGCACAGCTAAGAACACTTTGGCGGTTTAAGAACATATTTCCAGGCGTTCATGAATCCGGCGGAGATCTTTTCTTAGGTTGGTCTTTTGAAGTTGGTAAGAAGATTTTTAAGAAGAAACGTTTGAGAATGAGGTCCATTGTTTCCTCACAACGCAGTGTTTTCAATTATTGAACTGCATCGAATCGCATTGAATCGCATCGCATTGAATCGCACTGAATCGTTTTTTATCAACATGCATCTTTTCTTGTATCGTATCGTTCCCATGTATCGAGATACGAATCGGATCGTCTTTTTCATGAGAGATTCACAGCCCTACTAAATTCTGTTTCCAAGTTAGTAATAATCTTCTAGGAAGAAAAAAAAAAAGGAAAGTTCCCTGTTTTTTTTTTATTTAAAATGTTTCATGCCCATAGAATAATTTATTCTGGACATTTGATATGGCATAGTGTACTGTTGATTTCTTTTCTTTCAACAGAAACTGAAAGGATGTTATTGGAGCAGAAAAACAGAAAACACAAAGCTGAAGACTGAGCTACAAGGTGAGATTTCCAATACATCTGTGGTGAACTGGAGGTTTCTCGACCTTGTCTTCCTTCTGGTGCACAAAAGTACTGAAAAAGCAACAGGTCTGTCCATACCAGGTTTTGACCATGTAACACGAGGACTACTTATCAGTCTGACTGTAGCAATAGCTATCTTTGTTTCAGTCAAAGTAGCGGTATATACTTACAGTGCGTCAACAAATCATGAGAAACTAAATGTCAGTTCTGGTGGTCATTATGAATTATATCCCTTAAAAAGGAGCAAAGTGTGCTGATGACTGGGAGTACTTCGATGGAGCATGTTACCACTTCTCCACTGATAAGAAGACCTGGACTGAGAGCAGAGATGCCTGTGTGACTATGGGAGGACATCTGGTCATCATTACCAGTCAACAAGAAATGGTATGACATATTCACCCCTTAAAATATTTCATGGTCTACTATCTAACTCTAATGTACTAAACTCTAATCAGTAGTGGCTGGTGAACTCATTTTTGGTGCACTAGCCCCCTGTCCTATACCTCCAACATACCTGAGAGCAACTGTTTACTTGTTTACAAGTGTGCAGACCATTTGTGTGAATGCTAGGATGGCTATTGCACATATATACAGCATTATTTATATTATGTGTTAAACACCAGGTTAATGATACGTGTTTCCGAGGGCCACTCGGATCATTTCCTTACCTGATATAACATCAGCAACAGCATTCTGTTTTAAAATTGTACATTATTTACATGTAATTTGTAGGAAATCATTCAGCAATCCCTGCTCTTTCAATTGGCTGACATGACTGACCAGTAGCAGAAATCTGTACCAGTAACCAGTCAGATCTCTGTCAAAGCAAATTATGTAGTCATCATTCTCTAATGCCATTTAATATATCAGTTTACTTAATGTGAGATCTAGGTTTAAGTATGAAGCAGACATTTTTCAGAAATGGTCAGTGATAATTATGAGTGATGAATATTTTAGGCCTTACTGGGAACATACATATTTAGTTACGTATGTAAAGACTAATAAGGGAATGTGGCCTTGGAGTACTAAAACTACTTTTTTTCTACACTGATTGTATCCTCTTTTTAAACACATGACTTTAATGCAAACATTCCCTATCAACTCAATTCCAAGTTCTTGCCAACATAATAACCTTATGCTTGTGTTGAGCCAAGGTTATGTAAAAACATACTGTACCCTAAACTCAAATACAACATACAACATATGGGATAGTACAGGGGTAAATAGGGGAGTTTATTGGATAGTACAGGGGTAAATAGGGGAGTTTATTGGATAGTATAGGGGTAAATAGGATGAAAAACTGGATGAACACAAAAGCTAAACAGGGGATGAAGCTCAGAAGTTCAATGTCTAACAAAACACAATTCCTGAGAAGTACACAAGAAAACTAGAATTCAGGAGCAAGGAAAAGAATGCTGAGATTTCGAAATTCCTGGAAGTCGGAGAGTAGGCCAGGAACGATCGCGGAAGACATAGTTTGTTGTGTCTGTGTAACGGTGCGGCTGCCCGTTACTGCTAGGGTACTACATTCCGTGGCCAAAACATACACAGTTGACAGCGCGGGGTACATGGACACTGTTTATTGGCACACAAACAACAATCATACTTAACCACGATCAGTAGGCCTACCTCATATTGGACATACATCCACCAAAACATACTGGGACTGAAAGCGTGTGGCTTGCAAGCAGATGCGACAGAGGAACAACCAGATCAGAAAGTCGGCAATGACCTTTGAACGTTGGGCGCATCCACGTCAGACGTGCACAGGCCAAGTTGGTGTGATGAGAGGGGGTGTGACAACTTGTAAATGATTTAGAGTGCTGTGTAATATAATAGTATTGTATGTGTGTAAACCCGTCTGTAGTTATATAGGGAAACGTAGGGATTGAATAATGAGTTGGAATATGTATTTTATCGTTAATTGATTTGCGATGGGTAATGGTTCAGGCCGGGGTAAACAAATACCGGTACAGAACTAGTGTTCGGGAGCGACGAGTTAGGGGAACAACTTCCAACCCCTCCAGAGGATCTATGTGCATTGTTTAGTTTGGAGTGCTACACCTGGTTATGTAACTCAGGATAATTGAGAGTTTACTTTTACCTTGTTGAAGCTGAATTGTTTAGGGAATTATTTATTGATTGAGTTCTATGGTTTGGAGTTTTTGTTCGTTTTTCTTTTCTCCATTCTGGCGTGTTTGCCTGCTGCAACCGGCATTAAAACCTTTGCCAGTTACCAACAACCATCTGAGACACTGCCTCCATTTCTGTTTACCTTGCCGCGAGGCCGGCCATCCTACAGTCTGTGAGTTGAAGACATAGTTTGTTGTGTCTGTGAGTGGTGTAAGTTGTATAAGCTACTGGATGACCTAAAATTTCCCTCGGGATTAATAAAGTATCCATCCATAGAATCAGGAACTGGAAGATCATGGGGTTTTAGTCCTTTTCACAAGAAGGCCAGACAGGGAAGTGAGGGGAGTGATGAGTTCATGACAGGTGCAGGTAATCAGGCAATCAGGGGACTGGGAAGCTGACTGAGGCAGGTGAGTTGAATCAGGAGGGGGCGTGACAGGAGGGGGCGTGGCAGGAGTAGAGGAGTAGGGGGCGTGGCAGGAGTAGAGGAGTAGGGGCGTGGCAGGAGGGGGCGTGGCAGGAGTAGAGGAGTAGGGGGTGTGGCAGGGACACTATGGTCCACAGTCCTGGATAAACATCAGGTACTGTATGTAGTAATACACATATAAACATCAGGTACTGTATGTAGTAATACGCATATAAACATCAGGTACTCTATGTAGTAATACGCATATAAACATCAGGTACTCTATGTAGTAATACGCATATAAACATCAGGTACTCTATGTAGTAATACGCATATAAACATCAGGTACTGTATGTAGTAATACGCAATTAAACATCAGGTACTGTATGTAGTAATACACATATAAACATCAGGTACTCTATGTAGTAATACGCATATAAACATCAATATTCTAAGCAATTATAACTACCTATTTGTGACTATCAGGTATTTAGCACATTTCCCTGTGTGGGATCAATAAAGGTCATCTTTGGTTGACTAATACATTTTCTACATGAATGTATTACAGCAGTTATAACCTCACATGATACTAATTGCATATCCCAGTTTACCTGGAAATGAAAACTAGACTCATCAGATGCCAAAAGATGAATTGGTCAATGTTATTCACAATCTACAAATTAACGAAATGCAGCAGAGCTTTGAACTAAGAGTAGACAAGCTTTAAAGACTAATGTGATTGAAATCAGCATGATGAAATGGTTATTGCAGTAGTCATCATTATGTTGCTTATCAAGATCTTGAGTGATGTTTCTTACATTAGGATTTCCTGAAGGCCAAGGGAGAAGATCACTGGATTGGTTTAACTGATGCTCAGGAAGAGGGCAAATGGCGCTGGGTGGACAACACACCCCTCACAGACCCAAAGTTGGTACAATCCAAACATATTTACCTTTGTGTCTGCTCAGAACAATTCACATTTAACGCAATTTTATTGGTTAGATATATGCAGATCTAAAACTAAAGTAAAGAGCTGAAATCTGATACCTGGCATGGTTTAATTCTACAGATTATGAGCACCATTTATTATGTTTATGTGCTCTCTGGACTCTGCTCTTCTTCCAGCTTTTGGGGACCACGCCAGCCAGATAACTACAAGGGATATGATCCAGATGGAGAAAACTGTGTTATGATTACAAGAGGAGAGTGGAATGACAGGTCGTGTGGTGTATCATTTAAAAGAATCTGTGAGAAAAAAATCTAGGGAAACACTTTAGTTTAGGGAACAAATGTTAACCATTCACACATAACTAATATGCGTCTGTATAAGTGCCAAATTAAGTCTGCATTAAGCATCATTTATCAGGCTTGTGTTAGCCTTTTTATTATTCTCACTGAATATGTAATATATTTTTAGTACATCATTATTAACCAACTGTCACGACTTCGGGCAACCGTTTGGCCTCGAGTAGCCAAAGGACATCATGAACTCATTTGTGTCCACATGTGCCTTTGTTGTCTTTGTGTGTTCTCACCTGTTCCCCATTGTGTGCTCTCACCTGTCTTGCGTTTTTGTGATTGTCACTTCCCTCTATTAGCCAGGGTATAAGTACCTGGCTAATCTCTGTGGCCCTTATCAGGTCGTTAGTGTTTTCCTTGCTATGCCTAGCGCGAGTTTAAGGTTTGTTCACTGTGCAGTTCTCGTACTGCTTTTTGTTGCGTTGCTCTCAAGCATCGCCTCTCGCTGCTAGGGCCAGGGGCGGACTGGCCATCGGGGATACCGGGGGAATCCCCGGTGGGCCGACGAGGTTGTGATGGTCCAAAATACCGGCTCACTTCCTTCACCAACCGGACTTCCCACTGACATCGCCGGTACCCTCAACGATTTTCCATACTACTCAGAACACGTATAATTTCCTCTATTAACTACAAAATTTAAATCACTGACTGATTTTTATACCCCTCTTCGCGATCTGTATTCACACTCATGGTGCCTATTTTTCGAAAATATTCTGAAGTGTCTTCTGAAATGTGTTCTTACGGACTTCAGAAATTCAACGTAAGAAACGATCTCCACCTTATTAATGAACACCTGAAAATGGGTTCTTACACAGCCGAAGTGTTCTCAGCTGTGGATTTGCATACACGCCCCGCCAGGGCACGCTACCGTAGTGACGTGTGCCGTCAGCCCTTCTAACACGAGCAGCCCGTGGGGCATCTGGTAGTTTTGAGGAATTGCATTTAAGAAAACTCTGGGCCATTTACGACTGTTATTTCGCGTGACAGTGACAGTGATACAAGGTAAGTTGTGGCGTTGACTTGGCCAATGTTAGCTTGCTTTTCACAGATGAGGTAACGTTCACTACCAACTAGCCTAGCTAATGTTAGGTAGATAAATGTCCAAAATTGAGACGTTATGATCTGGTAAAATAAGCAAGCTGGCGCTGTTGTCATCATCGAGTTGATCTATTTAAACATGTTAGCCGTAGTCACTTGTTTACAATCGATGAGCAAGCTATCCATGGTGGTAGTTGTAAAGAGGGCAATCTTATAATGTCTAATAACTTATGTAAAATAAGGTAACCAGCTAGCTTGTTATGCTAAGATCACCGTGTTACACACAACACTAACATTATAAACAATGTTAATATGTTATCTAGATTAGATAGTGAGGTCATAATAACACATGAGTATACTGATATTGTTTTTTATTATCATGTGACTATAATGCACCCGGGCCAGCAGAGTTAGTTTAGGTTCTGTTACTTAACTTATTGTTTTGTTATGCACCTTCAACACCCCTACACACACAATCACACACCCAGCATGCAACACTACTGATACCACTGATGTTCACACCCCATCGTATGTTCTATTCTGTTCATTTCTACAATATAGTTCATACTAATTCTACCCTCTGATTCCAGTTTCTTTATTGTGTGGATATTCATTCCTTAATGTTCTGTAGTTATACGTATAACCATCTGATACTAGCCCAGAGTTAAGCCTATTCATCTAGCAAACTATACCTACCTTGGAGTGTTACAATAGCCAGTATAATTTTATTCCATGTGTCCACCCAGGCAAATTGGTGGATCCAAATGTTATTTAAAAAAAAAAAAAACATAAATGATGTAATTTATTTGTAATCATCCAAAATAATGTTAAGTGTATGGGTATTTTTCCAAGTAGGCCACTGACTGGTCGATACGTGCGATGCATTGAATGGGCAACGCGCCGTGTATTGAGTGGGCAGCGCGCCGTGTACTGAGTGGGCCGCGCGCCGTTTATTTAGTGGGCCGGTCTGACAGTAACTCCCGGGCCACTTTTTCCCCCCAGTCCGCCCCTGGCTAGGGCGTAGTTCCGCTCATAGCTACACTTTTAGTAGCTGCTTTAGTTTATGGCCTTTTGCCCTGTTCATATCCTCTGTGCTTTTGGATTATCATCTGTGTCCTTGTTTCTCAATAAAATAACCATTGAGAACATCATCCTGCCATTGGGTCCTCTCATTAGCACACTGGGCTAAAGCTGGCGGCCATAAGGCCATTTAAGAGGGGGGGGGAGAAAAAAGAGGGGGAAGAAGGAAAAAGGGAGAAAAGAGAGGAGAAAGAGAGAAGAAAAGAAGAAAGGAGAAAGAAGGAAGAAAA
This sequence comes from Clupea harengus, assembly GCF_900700415.2. Classification (NCBI taxonomy): domain Eukaryota; kingdom Metazoa; phylum Chordata; class Actinopteri; order Clupeiformes; family Clupeidae; genus Clupea; species Clupea harengus. Next base: position 26,411,562 of record NC_045169.1, on the reverse strand, counting down.
TTAGGGTGTTTCCGCATCCATATCTATCTGAGAAATGCATTTCTAACTGCTTAAATACACATATGAAATTTCTGAATGTTTTAAATTATTTGGACACGCCACAGACGGGATACGAACCGACGACTCTAGGTTTCGTTCTATTCGCATCCGCTCCGCAGACGGGATACGAACCTAGGACTTTGGGGATTCTAAGTTTCGTTTTATTCACATCCTCTCCGCGGATATTTATATCAAATTAAGAGTCAAATTAAGAATTCTATAAGTGCATTTCCCCTAACTTACATAACACATAAAATTAGTATAATTGACACAATAGGATACAAATCAGCAACATAAAATAATACAAATAACAATGACATAACTCAACACCCCCACTATATATATATATATATATATATATATATGTCTCATACACATATATTCGTGTTCTGTATGTGTAATAATTATTTATTTCTTCTCCCACATACCTGTACCTGAAGGACCAGAATGTCCACTGCCAAGGGATCATCGCATGCAGATCTTTCCATCATTTTCAGTGTTTTTATAATTTGTATTGACTTGTTAATAACATGCAATGTTACTTTTATTAATGTTGTCATTGGCATCATCCCCATTTATTATTTTCAACATCATCATTATTATCATTACTGTTATTATTGTTATCAGTTTGCTGTTTTAACACAGATTGTCATTAAAAACACCCCCTTGTACAGCAACACAGGTCACAGACAACACTCAGAATCAGAAATGGTTATACAAATGTTTATTTGCCACAAGCAGACTGGATACAGGACTGTAGGCACAGATTCACTGTACATAGAACCCCACTAGGCGATAGGCATAAAGCCAACTAATGGCCAACCATGTCTAACATGAAAACCCCCACACAATGTCCACACAAAAGCAAGATACATGCCTTCCCCCCAAAAGGTATTATCAGTTTGCAATACTTAAACCACGCCCCACATATAGAATCCACAGAAAAAATAACACTGCAATAGATCAACCCACACCAAAGAGGAGTCATCCCAATCCAGTATACAATCCAGACAGCAACTCGCTACCGGCCAGTGTGGCAGGGACCCGCTTTGTCACTTTCAAGCGTGGAGACGGTTCTGCGCTGGTCCATCCACCAGGAACGCTCCCAAGTAGCAATCCGATGACGCGCAGCTCTCCCCCACGAGGAATTTCCAACTACAGAGGGACACAATACAAACAAACAAACACTTAGAGCAGCCCAAACGCCATTAAGTTGGGAGATCCAGTGACAAACTAAATGACCAGTGTGGTGGAAGAAAGAACCTCCCTTTTGCCTGGTAGCTGGAGAGTGTTGAGCAGTGTGTGAGTGTGTGTGCATGTGTTCTACCGGCATCTCTGTCTTTTAGGCCTTCTCTGTGTAGAGAGTTGAGGTGTGCGAGCGTGCGTGCGTGCGTCTGTGTGTCCGTTCCTGCTTGTGCCTGCCTACGTCTGTGTGGCGTGCCTGCCTGCCTGCCTGCCTGCCTGTGTCTGCGCGGCGTGCGTGCCTGTCTGTCTGTCTGTGCGGCGTGCCTGCCTGTGTGTCTGTGCGTGCACGCTTGTGTGTGTCTGTGCGTCCTGGCCTGGGTATGTGCGTGTGTCTGTGCGTGCGTGTGTCTGTGCGTGCCCGCTTGTGTGTGTCTGTGCGTCCTGGCCTGGGTATGTGCTTGTGTCTGTGCGTGCCCGCTTGTGTGTGTCTGTGCGTCCTGGCCTGGGTATGTGCTTGTGTCTGTGCGTGCCCGCTTGTGTGTGTCTGTGCGTCCTGGCCTGGGTATGTGCGTGTGTCTGTGCGTGCGTGTTATACCTGCATTTATGTCTTGTAGGCCTTCTCTGTCTAGAGTCTGAAGCACTTCCCCAGCCAGACTCTCCATGCCTTCTGCTGGGCTGGTGCTTTTCTGATGACCGTCACCAGCAACGACTCCACCCCGATACGGGGGTTTGACACCTGTACACACAGACACGCACGCACAGACACACGCACACATTCAATTAGTTCCCTTGATATGAACTAAAGAGGCAGGCAGCAACAGCAACTCCAAATAAACTGGGTAGGTGTGTTACCTTCCTGCCAATGGTAATCAACTCTGTGTCTGCCATCACCTTGTGTGACTTTAAAGATGTTGCCTTTGGTGACATATGCATACACATTGTTTTTAATGCATGACAATAACATAAATGCAAGTACATGAAGAGCAGAGCATCTTCCTTGTTATATTAATAACCCTATGAAAAACACAGTGGTGGCAAAAGCCACATAGTGTTTGAAACACAGCTCATTTATTAACCACACTACATATAACTAACAGATAACATTAGCAAAGGCTTTGCTGATGAGAACGAGTGAAATTCCATGACATCAACAGTGAGAGTAGCTACCTAAACATGTGTAAAAGAGACTGTATTCATATGACTACCTCCCAATATATTCGTTTATACATCTGAATTTAAACGATCGATAGAAAATACTGATTCACAGTCCAAACATTCTCATTCTCATTCATTCATAGCCCTCGTAAAAGCCCCGTTAATATAGCGAACTTCCAGTCAGATAAGGTAGTGTTTGTAACGTAGCTAGATGGCTAAATAGATCGATACGACAACATAAAACAACGGGTGAAATGAATCATAACCTAAGTTATATCATACAGCACTAACAGATAACATTAGCAATGGAAACGCTGATGAGAACTAGCGGAATTCCAGTCAGCTAACAGAGTGTTTCTAGCGAAATTCCAGTCAGATAACAGAGAGTGTTTGTAAGGTTGAAAGCTAGCTAAACACAAAAGGTGAAATTAGTTCAGTATCTAACAGCAGTGTATTACATGTGTAAATACTCACCATGTCGATAATCTGCCTCGGTTGATTCCTTAAGCATCCGGCTAGCTTCACTCTTTGAATTACCCGCCCCCTCAGGTCTAGCGTAAGCAATGTAACGTCGCCCTCCAGAATTTCTGCCGTGTGCCTGACGTCGCTCTCCAGGATTTCTGCCGTGATTGGTGAAATGTTTTCGACTGTGCGAACGTGATTGGCTCCAATTGTTTTAGAATCTGCGGACGTGATTGACTGAAGCTGAAACATTTAGCTGGCCTTGCAGTCGGCAGCTGGCGCTCAGCGCTGGTTCCCCACATCCAGCATCTCGGGTTCAATCCCCGAGAAAAGACTGACACCAACTAGTTAGTCTCAACATAATCTTATGATATATATATATTTTAAGAATACAAAAAGAAAGTTTGTAGCCTGCTAAGACACTGTCTAAATACGTCACCTGTAGGGACAGAATCATTGTAGAATAAGTATCTCTACTGAGAAACAGTTTTTCATTGCTCAATGCAGTGTCACAGCAGGTCCAGTAATGGTAATGGTTTTCACCCAGGCTGCTAGTGGTGACTGGGGGGCAGTAATGGTAATGGTCCTCACCCAGGCTGCTAGTGGTGACTGGGGCAGTTATGGTAATGGTACTCACCCAGGCTGCTAGTGGTGACTGGGAGACAGGACCCCTGTTCTAAAGTGGAACGTTGTTTGAGAGCAATGAGTACACTTCAATCAGTGATGCCTACATAGTATATAATTATTGACACAACACAAGTTCCCAGTTTTAGAGTACTTTCCATAATCAGACTGAAGTGATGAAAATGACCCACTACAACTAGAGACACATTCATCCTTAATAAACTGTAAATATCTCATTATTCCTTTAAAACAGGTTCCTTGTTGTGAAGTGGACTAGAAATGACATGAAAAGGATGAAATCCTTGCGTGAGTTAGACATTTTTATTTAAAAAAAAAGATTATTTCTCAGAACATACGACATGCGTCCAAAGTGCCCTACTACAACCCTCACAAGTCACCATCTTGTGTTTCCACAAGGCAGAGACCTTTCCCAAAGCCTTAAGCCTCCATCAGGTTCTGACAGATCTCTCTGTCTCGTGCGGCTATCAGATGAACCCTTTGGTCCAGTTTGTTTGTTGGTAAAGTAAAGTCTGCAGGTAGGAATACCTGTTCTACAACTATTCTATGCTGCTGTAAGTGGCATATGTAGAGAGTATATTATGAAAGGCTATGAATCTTCTTTTGATTTTGATCCTCGCTATATATCAGTAAACATTGGGTAAGACCAACTAGTGGGTTATTAAGGTTGTACAAATAATATTGAACCTATTCAGTGAGAATAAGAAATTGGTGAATACTGGACTAATAAATGATTAATGGTGCTTAATGCTGGCCTTATTGGGCACTGATACAGAGACCAACTAGTTATGTGTTAATGGATAACATTTGTTACCAAACCTTGTCATTACCAACATTAGTTAACAGGTAAGAGGTAATTAAACTTTATTACAGGCTCAAGGCCCACATGGAAGATGCACAATACATATAATCAATAAATTACATATAAATACATACAATCATAAATACATATTAGTGCTGTCAAATGATTAAAATATTGAATCGCGATTAATCACATTTATGTCATAGTTAACTCAAAATGAATCGCGATTAATCGCAATTTTTTATCTATTCTAAATGTCCCTTCATTTATTTATTTTTTCCATTATTTTATTTGTATTTGAATGCCCTTATCAACATGGAGTAAAGAAGTGGTTGGATTGCTTTATGCAAATGTTTTATTTGATTGAAAACCAACATTGCCAAACAGGGCAATAGAAAATAAAATTATAAAGTGCACATTTCAGGTAAACAAGGACTCAGCCTATAGTGCAGTTAAACCATGGCTTAATATTTTCTTTTTTTCAAGTTTGCTGGGAACATAGCAGTCAGGCCTTTTATTTCAGAAACAATGAACATAACAGTTAGGTTACCAATAAAAGGTAAGCCTACTACTTCTTTGCTTTGAGCCAGCCGCCTGTTGACATTTTCAGACAACAGTGAAGCTCGCTTCTTTTGCACAACACAACTTTTAGAAGTAAACTTTCCATTCAGAAGCTTTTTATCATCCATTTCGCCATATCGCACTCATCATTCACTCAAAGCGTAACGTTAGCCTACTACACAGTTTGCGAGGCTAAAAAGAACGTTAATCGAAAAAGAAAAGTAAATCTCGTGTTAATCTCGCGATAAAATGGATTTGCGTTAACGCCGTTAATAACACGTTTAACTGACAGCACTAATAAATATACAAGGAAAGAAGGGCTAAAAAAGGCACTCTTGCCAGTGATCCCAGATCTTAGATGTGTACTTGACAGAGCTGCGGCCAGGGTCTGTCATCAGATCAATTATTACATTTCTGGAGCAGTCCAGCCGACTCATAAACTAAAAAGTAAAGTAGACTTTATTGATTAGTACCAGATTAGTATATTTCAACCTCCAACAATTCCTCCAGCAAAATTGTTTCAAAGGTGTAGCTGAAAACTCTTCTCTCAGCACTCACTGATCATATTCTTTCACTCATGTAAGCTCAGATTTAGAGTTGTGTCATTTTTAAGGACAGTCCTTTCTCTTAGCCTGCCAGTCATATTTGGGTTGAATGTCTTTCTATTCTAATGAGCCTTATGAGTGTTGGTTTAAATGAATGTAAATATCTTCCCATGGTTGATGCACAAACTGCTACTGACCTGTCTATAAGGACCCAATCTCTTACTGACCTGTCTATAAGGACCCAAGCTCTTACTGACATGTCTATAAGGACCCAAGCTCTTACTGACCTGTCTATAAAGACCCAAGCTCTTACTGACCTGTCTATAAGGACTCAAGCTCTTACTGACCTGTCTATAAAGACCCAAGCTCTTACTGACCTGTCTATAAGGACCCAAGCTCTTACTGACCTGTCTATAAGGACCCAAGCTGCCGTCCTTGACTTGCTTCAGCTTCTCCTGCTCTGGTATTGTCCAAGGCGTTGTCTTGGTAACACCTTTGTGTAATCCTCTATGTCAGTTGTACACTTATACTTGTCCACATAAGCTCATATGCCCGTACAACAAATGTATGTGAAAATGTGAATAAAAATGTTTTTTTTTAAACAATTACATTTTTTGTCCAAATTTTAATTTTATATTTTCAATGGTATAGTAAGTCATCAGTATAAGGTGGCCGGTGCTGATTCATATCTGTGTATCAAACCAAAGAAAATGGCTCTGAGTGTAATTGGCATTATTTGTGTTAGCCTATAGGTGCCACTGCTATGTCTACAAGCTGTTCTTCTTGGCAAAGATGTATCAATAGGGGGCGGTGTTGAGGTGAAACCACCATCTAATTCAGCTCACAGCCAAATAATTCAGTCCCCTGCATATACTTCAGGCAAAGACAGTATTTAATCCATCAAACAAACAGAAATTCAAGGATTTCAAGTATTCTTGTTTTTGTCCTTTTCATTTTTGAATGACAGTTAGAAACCATTACAAGGTTGGAGAATACAGCTGAAATATATAGGGAAATACTACACAACTATTTCTGGTACTATACCTGGAACCATAAACTAATTCTACTTAGTATTAACAAACGATTTAGAAGAGGTTTGGTTTCATGGACAATGACGTGTGTTTCTTGCATATGTAAATTATGAGTTCCTATGAATTATGGCCCCTGTTTCCTGAACTGATGAAAAATTACAGTAAGTGTACCGATGGTGACCATTGTCCTACTGTTAGTTCCTCAGGACGTTAAACAGACACCAGGAGGAAGTTAGCTGAGTGTGAGAGTGAACCTGCTGCTCTCACCAAAGGAACGAGAGACATGGAGAACAAACTGGAGAGTAGGTCAAGGGTGCCCTCTACTGGTGAAACGAGGAAATGCCCATGATTACACCCTCTGATACAGAGGAAGAGGAAAATGCACTAGAGACTTTTTAAAGAAAAGAAAAGTGAGGAAAGGGGCAATCACTGCTTTAAAGGGAGAAGTCAAACATTTTACTGACACAAAAGACATTTGAATGGTGATTGAGGGTTTTTATAACCCCAGGGATGGAAGTACATTAGACCAGTGGTTCTTAACCTGGGTTCGATCGAACCCCAGGGGTTCGTTGAGTCACTCTCAGGGGTTCGGCAGGGGTCAAGACACACACAGTATAGCCCGGTTCACACTAGCAATGTCGGGTCGTTTTTATATATACCTATGTTTTGAAGAAATCATATTTTATTTTTCCAATTACGAAGGGTTCGGTGAATACACTGATGAAGCTCGCAGGGTTCAGTACCTCCAATAAGGTTAAGAACCACCGCATTAGACCTTCTGAAACATTTGAGCATGTGATTAACTGACTAACTAAAGAGCTTGAAGGACTAGACCGACTCCCCAACAGCTTTAGCGCAGGGATGGGTTCTTAGTTACACACAAAAAAGGAGACAGGACTGACCTCTGGAACTTCAGGCCAATTACAGTTTTAAATGTTAGGTGTACACATTTAAGTAAGGTTTATTCAAAATGGATGTCAACATCTTTAGAGGAGCTGATCCACTGATCCAAACTGTGCTGTCCCTTGGAGGAGGATCATAGACACGCCATCTGTTTTGCTAGAGACAGAAACTTTTGACTATTAGTCATACATTTACATTTTGAAAAAGCTTTTGATCAGGTCACAAATTAGTACCGGTTTCAGGTACTACGAAAAATGGGTTTTCCAGGGAGGTTTTTAGAATGGGTGGGACTGCTATATCGAGGCATCAACAGCAGAATTCTGGAAAATGGACGCCCTAATTATATAGTTCAGAAATTATTCAGGTGTGTGTATGGGTTGCTGGATTGATGAGTGTTACGCCCCTCTACACCCAAACTAGCTTTGCAGTGGCAGTGCAACAGCCTTTGGGTGGAGAATGGGCATAATTTGCTTGACTGTTTGCCCTCAGAAGAGGCCTTGAATCCTCACCATGCTTTTGATGCTGGTGTGCACCCCATGGATTCTTGGTGCTTGGCTCCGTGTTTTTGTGTTATAGAAATAAACTCTATTTTTGTACACTCTGTGGTCTGTCTCCAATTTATATTGCGGCTCACGAGCCGGGTCGTAACAATGAGTTAATTTCTAAAAGATTGTCTTCTGTCCTTTTTACTTCAACTAAGCATCAGGGGTATAGACAAACTTGGGGTGTCTTGTAGTTTAGGACAGATTAAAGCATATCAGATAAAACTCTTTGTAGCGCTGTCTAACAATAATAGTGGTTTTAACAACTTTTCCACTCACACTTGGCCCATGCATACTAAATAGTATGTATTATATCTACAGGAAATGTCTCAGGAATCATGATTCGTTAACTTGCATGAATATTGTTGTTACTTCCTGTGAGGGTATAAAAGAGGAATTGTAGGGGAACTGTCACACAATTGCAAATAACTCTGTTTGACAGCTGAACTTCATAAGTTAAAGCGACTGACAGGAGACAGACTTCTGTCTTACAGCTCTCAATCACCTCTTGACTGGAACTTAGAGATCACAACAATGTCCGAAGACAAAATCTACTTGAATTTAACACCAAAGGACACATCAAAGGTCTCTACCACAGGTAACCGAAAACCGAGTGAGCTTTAACTTTTTGTACATTCAATGTTTATGAACGATTATGTAGGATGTTGTGAGCAATATATTTGTATACATTGCACATCTTATTGTTTGTAAGCTACACATCAACTTCCTTGAAACTTTATTTATGTGTTTTTCTGTCTCTGTTTAGTCGATTGTTCTATTCATTCACATTGTATGCTTGTTTGTTGTTATTTCACTTGAGTGGCAAAATAACTCTGAAAATATATTGCCTATGAAGTTTAAATCTCATAATCATCTAAGGTGCAGGTATTCATCAACATGCATGTAGAATACCATGCTAAATAACCAACAGTAACTGAATACTTCCCTTTGACATTATACCTTTTTGGCAGCTGACGTAGTTCTGCTAATTTGGACGGTCTCACTGTTTACTTCCCCTAAAACACAAAAGACACCATTTTTGTCCTTTTTCTTTTGTTCCACATCACCAGATGGTGTAATGTTATTACCAGTGCTGTCCTCCTCTTCTAGTCTAGTCAGCCTTCATGCCAAAGGTTCTCTGTGCTTGTGTCGTGTTTGGTATATGTTTACATTGTACATACTAGTAGTAACTTCAAAGTCAACACATATTTTGACTTAACTAGGAGCATTGAAAAAAAAACTATTTAGTCATTAATTTTGAGTGACTCTTACTTTAAATGATCTTGGAAGGACATCAGCTGGATATGAGCCTGTGCAATGATCGTAACCCACAACACCTGACATCAAAAGCAGTGTTGAAAGATGAAGCTTTTTAAAGTTTATTGTAACGTTAATGTTTAGTGGAAGGATTGCCTATTAAAGGGCACTTTGTGTAAGATTCAGGAAGTGCCTTTACAAAAAAACTCCTGGGGCTCTTAAAGTGTCATTTTGAAGAAAATGGAAATTTGTAATTTCACCTTCAAACATCTCTGTGGGCCTTTGTTCAATCTTCCCGAAACTTTGCGTGTGTAGTAGGTGCTGTGAGCGTAGGAACTGTGTGTCACAGTGAAACTGTGGACCTAGTAATGTGGAAGTTGATGCAGGCTGAATCTACTGGTGTACAGATCTTCTAAAAACGGTGGAGTGTGTGGGAGCTGTGGCACAAGCAGTAGCATCCCACACCATGTACAGGTCTAAGTTACCATGGCGACCTGGGATTGAGTCTGACCTCAGTAGTTTCCTGGTTTTACGTCCAATCTTTCTTGCATTGATTTTCTGTCTCTCTACACTGTTTGATATCAATAAATCAGTGAAGTGTTGTTGAGGTTCAAGCAGATAACTATAATATTGTTAGAATAGTCAGCCTTATGTGATTCATCAAGTTGTTCATACTATTGGTATGCTATTCAATTTATGTATGAGTGAACACGGCTCTATGGTGTTGCAAGCTGTTAGAGGCATCTGACTGAGGCACCAAAAACTAAACGTACTGTTTTGAAGGGCCACCTGGTGGTGGTGCCTTGGGTTAGCCTTGATCAAGTTGGCAGCTTCAAAAGTCTGTGGTCCCTACATTCATGTGGCAAAAAAAGAGGGTTGAATGAAGGCACACAGATATTTTAAGGCCACATCCTAAATGTTTTTGTCTATACATTAAAATGTAGCTCCTTGAAAAATTGGATTTTTGTTATATGTGCACAACAAGTTTGAATAAAAACGCCAATTTGAAAGGTTTGACATTGAACATTATCATTTAGTTTTTAATTATTATAATTATTTATTTCCCTTTTTATCAACTCTGAATCACCCCCTCTCTCTGCTGCCCTCTACAGGTACAAACGTGTCAGAAAAGATGTCCGGTGAAGCTCAGGCAAAAGGAAATGGTTAGTTCCACATTGAATTTTAAAAATGATTTGTTGTTTTTTCACCAGTGCCAGGTTTCAAGGCTTCAGGCTGAGACACCAACTCAATGGTTAATGACAGAAACTCTTTAAAGCAACAGTATGCAAGAATTTAACACTTTTATGCTTTTATAAATTACTACCTTAAGTTTAATTAATTTTGAAGGTATATGGTCATGTGAAGGACAGATAAAGACACCTATTGCTCTGGCTAGCTGCCAAGGCTATGCACTGTGCAGTTCTGTGTAGACCAGCCCACTATGTGAAAATGCACGAACAACCCATTTTTACAGAATGACATCGAAAATCATACCACCAAAATACACTAGTTATCATGCTAGCAAGTTTCTTACAAGGCCAGCTGAGCTGTTATTTGTGTTTTGCATACATTGTATGCGGTAATCTCACCTGTTTTGGGCCAAAATCCCTTAATGCTGCTTCAATGCCACTTGGATATTGAAATTCTAAAATAGTTCTTAGTCCATCCCTGAGGATGAAGGGGAACTATTCTACTAGTTTTACCAGCACACCTTGGAAATACACCTGAAGTGCACAGTGAATATCGAGTCCTCTCTAATGCTTGTATATCCATCTTAATGAATACAGAGTAGTGTAAATCAAGTGCAACTGACATAAATCATGTTAATGATTTTTAATACATATGTCTGGCACCACTGGGATAACTGCAGACTCATTTAAAATGTCTTTATTCTTCCCCAGCTCAGAGTTCTGAGGAAGCAACTTGTTGCCAGGTAACCGTGGATGAGATGGGTCTCCTGAAACTGAAGTTAACCATCCTGGCCGTCCTCTGTGTCATCCTTGGATCTTTTCTTGTGGCTTTTCAAGTGCTATGTGAGTGTGTTTTTTAAAAAGTGAGGGCTCACTAGTGAGTTCATTAGTGTGCTAGCAAGTGGGAAAGTCTGTATTTTATAGTCCGTTCTAGGCTGAACAATCTACAAAATGTGTCAACAATATATAACTACTACCACCATATGCCATGTTAGTATTTCTGTGATATGTAATTCTGAAAATGACAGGATATTAACGTGTATTCGTCTTGTTCTGAAACGTAATTCAGTATATAGATGTAGATCACAACATTTCTGACTACAATCAATACTTTAATGAATATAACAAAATAATAGCACCCATATTGTTTTTGTAGATTTTTCGAGAGTGGAGACATATGCAGGTGAGTTAGCATGCATGGGTGAGTGAGTGTGTGAGTGAGTCATGGTGTGAGAGGATGAAAGCAATATACCAGGACAGAGTAAGTCAGTCTGACAATGAATGACTTAACATGAATGAGTGGAAATGTTTGTATGAATGAGTATTTGTGAGTATATAACTAAATTAAAAGACAGAGAGAATCTCGTTTGGAATACTGTCTCTCTCTGAGTAATGGCCACAGTAACTTGACAATGTGTTTCATTTACTGTATGTTTGCATGACAATTCAGTCCTATGTGGTAAAGACTACATTACCCATTACACCTCTTTTTCATGTAACTCTAACACATTATTTGAATTATCTATTTTACCAAGTAATCCATCAACTATGAACATTTCAACTGACTTTAGCTGAGCTACCAATTAACTCTTAACAAACCATGAACCACCCCAAATCTAACCTTTTCTACTATTTCTATTCTCATGACCGTGTTGTCCAAGCAACATGTTTGCATATTTAGGCCGTTGGCCATCATCACATTTGAAAATACAAATATGAAAAGGGAGGAAACTCTTCAGAGGAAATTGCTAAAATAAATTAAATTGGGGTCAGGGTCTGAAAGTATGCACAAGTGACTGACAATTGAATTATATTTTACATATACTTACTTATATTTTTGTCATATTTACATTTTTTTTACATACAAATTATTTGAAGAGTCTGTCAACTAACCATGACCCCAACACTAACCCGAAATCTAACCTTTTCTACCATTTCTATTCTCATGACCGTGTTGTCCAAGTAACATGTTTGCATATTTAGGACATTTGTCCTTAGAGACACAAGTAGAATAGAAGATCTGCCACATGTTCTTTACTTTCCAACAGGTGTTAAAGAACAGTTAGACTTACTGAGGGTGGAGCAGGCCAATGTTACTCTGTTTACAATGTTGCTGCGGGAGGAGTATGATAATGCCACTGCCATGACAAGGACTTTGGAAGCCAACCTTACAGGTAAAAAGACACACATCTAGATAGGAGCCTGTGTGAATATGGGTGCAGATCAGGCAGTGAGGTTGGGATAGGAGCCTGTGTGAATATGGGTGCAGATCAGGTAGTGAGGTTGGGATAGGAGCCTGTGTGAATATGGTGAAACTCCCTCTGGTTTGACTGGAATCAGGGGCAGCTGAAAATCCAATCAGTGGGAGCCTTACGCAGGTTTATTACAGTATGTTCACCAGAATAAATATGCAATACTTAAATAGAATACTTGGCTGACTGCAATTTTCCGATTGATAGTTTTTTTTATGTCTAAAAAAAAGTTGACTCTGTTGACACACTTAGAGTTAGGGTATGAGTGGTGAGAGTAGGGTTAGCTTCAAGTTAGTTATAGGTTAGTACATTTTGTCAAAATAAATGTAAAGCTCCACGAGTTTTTGTCCTAGACATAAAAAGAACACCCACGGAAACATGGAACCCTTTTCTTTTAAAATATATACAGTTTGAAAATATAAAATAAATAAGCATTTTGTCAGGAGAATAGAACTGATCTCTTGCATATTTCAGTCTCTGAGTGAGGTTTCTGCTCCTAAGGACCCACCAATTAGCAAATGACAGCTATTCATATGATAAGGGAATGGTGATTCAGTGATCTCTATTGGGTCATGGTGTGGCGAGAAAACCTGTGGGGGTAGTGGGCCACAAAGACATTCCAGGGCCATTACGTAATGGCCATTTCTTTGACTGAGGTGTCCCAGATTTGTTTACACCTAACTCACCTGATTCATCTTTTAATGGCATAGTCTACTGTTGATTTATTCTCTTTCAACAGAAACTGAAAGGATGTTAATTGAGCAGAAAAACAGAAATTATAATCTCACCAAGGAAATCACCGAGTTGAAAGGTGAGAGCTTCCATACATCTGTGGTGGACTATAGGTTAGTAACAGGTCTGTCCATATCAGGTTTTGACCATGTAACAAAAAGACTATCAGTATGACTGTTGTAATAGCTGTTTTTGTTTTAGTCAAAGAAGCGGTATATACATACAGTATGCTAAAAATCATGACAAACTTAAAGTTAGTTTTGGTGGTCATTATGAATTGCCTTCCTTAAAAAGGAGTGAGGAAGTGTGCTGATGACTGGGAGTACTTCAAAGGAACATTTTACCACTTCTCCAATGATGAGAAGAACTGGACTGAGAGCAGAGATGCCTGTGTGACTATAGGAGGACATCTGGTCATCATTACCAGTCCACAAGAAATGGTATGACATATTAATTTCTTAACAAATATTTCATGGTCTACTATCTAACTCTAATGTTCTAAACTCTAATCAGTAGTGGCAGGTGAACTCATTTTTGGTGCAGTAGCCCCCTGTCCTATACCTCCAACATACCTGAGAGCAGCAACTGCTTACTTGTTTACAAGTGTGCAGACCATTTGTGTGAATGCTAGGATGGCTATTGTATATTTATAAAACATTACTTACATCATGTGTCAAACACCAGGTTAATGATACGTGTCTCTGAGGGCCACTCAAGATCATTTCATTACCTGATATAACATCAGCAACAGCATCCTGTAATAGTACATTATTTACATCCAATTTGTAAGAAATTATTCAGAAGTCATTCACCAATTCAGTCAGATCTCTATAAAAAGAAATGATGTGTTCATTACTTACAAGTCTGTAGTCATCATTCAGTAAAGTCATTGAATAAATCAATTTTAAGTAGAGGTCTAGGATTAAGTATGAAGCAGACATTTTTAAGAAGAAATAAACTATACATCACTGGGAAGTGATAATTATGAGTGATGAATATTTTAGATCTTACTGGCTACATACATATTTATATATGTACATGATTTAAGGAGTGTATAAAATTCTGAATTTGGCCTGAAATTAAGCTGACATTAATATTGCACAATAATGAATGATTGCCAACAGTACTATCCTCACACGGGCTGCACCAAATTATGTAGGTGAAATTGGTACTAGCCTCACATGGGAGTACCAGACTATGTAGGTAACTTACCCTGTGAGCAGGCGCCGGGTGAATGTGGGTGCAATTGTGTGTAAATTGTGATACCGTCTTTGCGAGGGTCACCAAGACACACTGGTGCTGTCCTTGCAACAGCAACAATATGTTGGTAATCTCACCCGATTGGACAGGCATCAACCATTCAACACAAAGGCAGATCAATTAAGTTGAACACCTAGGGGGCGCCACACAAAGTGTAGTGTCCTCCACGTGGTCAAAATAATGATAATCCACAAATCAGTCTCGTTAAATATATCAGTCTCATAAAATATATTATACTATCAATTCGGAACTCTGATTAATAATTAAATGAATAACTACAACCAAAGTTACCTTATTAATAGTATGGTTAAAGGGCATTGGAGTTCTGAATAGAAGAGGTTGGCAACGTCCATTCTTGTGCAACATTAAATAAACCAGCGTATATAATCAAAGTATTTATTTACACAATGATAAGAAATAACACACAATATGTAATCTAGCTAAATGTAACTAACCAATTAATTGAAGGAATATGTGTATTGGTAATAGAGAGGGAGTGTGTGTGTGTGAGCCTGTGGCCTCTGGGTTGCGCTGTTAGGAGCGCGCCAGAAAGAATGTGTGTGTTCCTTTGTTTGATCACCGTAGTTCCGCGTGCATGTGTGTGCACGTACGCGAACATACATGTGATGTGAACAAGGACGAGCCTATATGCAGCGCGAAGTTCGAGTATTCTCTTCGCGTGTGTGGCTATGTGAAGGCCAATGTATATGTAATCATGCGCGATTAAGATGCCATGTTAGAAGAGGGAAATGGTTAGTGATGCATGCAAGACCCGATGTGTCTGAGAAGCAATCCTAACGATAACCCAGATGCTGTGGCGAAACCAACTACCAACTAACAATGAAAATATATAAACAGTTACGTTCAGTAAACAAAACATATGAAACACATGAACAATGGCATGTAAACAGTCTTATGCTTAGCCAGGTTGTGAATAGCTAGGATAGCTAAATGCCCAGTTAATGTCAGAGTTACCAGTCCTTTGGGAAAAGTGTTGTGCTGGTCCGACGTAGATGAGGCAGAGAAGAGATGATGCTGTCCGTAGATGGAGAAAGTTGTCCTTGCTGTGATGTCTGTTTCACTGCAGTTTAGGTCGGAGGATTTGATCGCTCAGAAGGTTGCAGTTTCGTGAATCTGTTGAGGTTCCCTTTGCAATTTAGCTAGCAGGTCTATTGTTAGCTGCTTTCGCTAAACTTACTTCGTCTCACTTCGTCTCAGTTCGTTGACTGATGAGAGATCTTAGGCGTGTGTCGGCCATAAGACAAAAGTGAGTTATCTTTGTTGCGAGAGAACAAAGAGAGTTGTTCTTCACCGTGTGCAGGCGATGCCTGAGGTGAGAGGAGGTCAAAAGTTGCGTGTGCCTGGCTGGAATGCCGGCGGAGAGAGAGAGTCACATCTGGGGAGATACCGGCTATTGTCCACGCTCAGGTGGCGTGGTTAAGAATTGCATCAGGTTACATTTTTATGACAGGTAAAGTCTGACGTAAGTTCCGGGTGAAACCAGACGCAAGTTATTGATTAAAGTCAAACACAATGGACGAATTACAGTGTACCTACAGGAGTAATGAGGGAATGTGGCTTTTGAGTAGTAAATCTACTTTATTCCTACCCAGATTGTATCTTCTCTTTAAACATATCACGAATGCCAAAATTCCCTTTGTCAACTCAATACCCTTAATTGCCAACATAACCTATGGCTTGTGTTGAGCCAAGGTACTTTAGTTTACTTATACTTTAACCATAACTAAAATACATTATAATGCACAAACTATACAATATGTTTATGTTAAAGGTATATAGTAATGAGAATATTAATCAATATTCTAAGCAATTACAACTACCTATTTGTGACTATCAGGTATTCAGTACATTTCCTTGTGTGAGATCAATAAAGGTCATCTTAGCTTTGGTTGACTAATACATTTTATACATAAATGTATTACAGCTTTTTCAACCTCATGCCCTCTCATGTGATACTAACTGGATATCCCACTCTACCTGGAAATGAAAACTAAGATTCAACAGATGCCAAATCTGATTGTTCACAATCTATTCATTAAAAAAATGCAGCAGAGCTTTCAACTAAGGGTAGACAAGCTTTAAAGACTAATGTGATTGAAATCAGCATGATGTAATGGTTATTGCAGTCATCATCATTATGTTGCTGATCAAGTTCATATTTCTTACATTAGGATTTCGTGAAGACCAAGGGAAAGGGACACTGGATTGGTTTAACTGATGCTCATGAAGAGGGCAGCTGGCGCTGGGTGGACAACACACCCCTCACAAACCCAAAGTTGGTACAATCCATACATATATATCTTTTTCTCTGCATAATGCAATTAACAGACCTGTAATCTACAATGAACTGTTCCATCTCTTAAGTTATCCATTTACTGATTGCTTAACACAGTAATGAACTTTTATGTGTTACCTGATGGGATTTATAGAGTATGATTACCATTCATCACATGTATTTGTGCACTGAACTCTATTTGCTCCTCATTCAGGTTTTGGGGACCAGGACAGCCAGATGACACAGGTGATGGAGAGGACTGTGCTAGGATTGATATAAACCAGAAGTGGAATGATGCCCCATGTCAACTTGGATATAAGCGCATCTGTGAGAGTAGAAGCTGTAGGACCTGAATTTAATTTATATTAAGTCAACTTCAATCTATTGAAAACAATATTTAAAGACATTAACAGGTGAAAATGAGGGATAGTGGCGATTATAGACAATAGATTTTCTTTACATCAACATAGTTTAATAGAATTAGCTAAATGAGTGAAGACTGTGTGGATTGATTCACAAAAGAATTGGAATGATGCGCCATGCCAAAGTGAATTTAAGCGAATCTGTGAGATTAGAAGCTGTAGGATCTGAATTTAATTTATATTAAGTCAACTTCAATGTATTGATAAAAAAAATATTTAAAGACATTTAAAGGTGAAAATGGTGAGGGATAGTGGTGATTATAGACAATAGATTTGAATCTCTTTTGATCAGATTTTCTTTACATAAACATATTTTAATAGAATTATCTAAATGAGTGAAGACTTTGTGCCAAATCATGATCAGATTTTAGAGATTAGTACTGGTTATGCATCCACTTCCTACAGTTTGTTGAAAATGTATCAATAGTTTTAGCTGTTAATAAATCATCGTATTTCTTTAAATAATGCCAGAAGAAATGTAGCTCCATGTCCGCTTGTGAATACTGATGATCAGGACTTTCTGTCCAAAGACCTTTGAAGCCTAAGTTCAGATGACTGGATATCTGCCAGTGCTTATCCCAAGCTGATGAGTGGACAAGCTTGCCTATAGGAACTCAGGATGTCACCCTTGACTACTTTAGCATAATCTACACCAGTATTGTCTAGGATGCTGTCTTGAAAATACACACATTGTTGTCTCAGTGGTATATACTCCCCCATATATGCATCCATGTGTAAAAAGTGTATTTTCTGATCTGAATAAAGCTGGTTTTATTTTTCAAAAGCTGACTCTACTTTCAATAGTAATATCAGGCAGCTGTATGAGGTCCTCATGATTCATCTGTGTGGGATAAGTCAAAGGAACACTGAGGGGTGCCCTACATGTTCACTTACGCTCCTCTGCCACCTCCAGGAGAACACTTGGCACAGAGGAACACAGCACACAACAGAGGAACTGAAGGAATATTTGTAATAGTTGGTGAACATTGATTATTTTATGAGAGTATAAATGACATTATTTAGGCAGTCTGTGATAAAGTGGGCGTGGTGCCAAACAGGTAACAGGCTCCGGTTGAGGCCAAGACGCAACAATAAACAAAAGAAAGATGGGTGTGACCAAATTACTTTTAAAAGATGAACGCGCAATTCATACAATGAGTTCGGAGAGAGAATGTGAGATCATCCATGGAACATCTACTGTTGAAAGCTTAGATCCTTTCAATAAAGAAACCGCAGATACACGTGTTTGGCCTTCTCGTCTTAAAATATGGAATGAGTAGCATTTTTTTATTGCAACAGAACATAGCAGGTAGAATTGGTTACTCAAGTAGAGGTCTAGGTTTAAGTATGAAGCAGACATTTTTTTTGTGGAAATAAACTATGCATCATTGGGAAGTGATAATTATGAGTGATGAATATTTTAGATCTTACTGGGTACATACATATTTATATATGTACATGATATATGGAATAATGAGGGAATGTGGCTTTTGAGTAGTAATAGTACAATCCAAACATATTCATCTTTGTCTCTACATAATGCAATTTACAGACCGGTACTCTACAATAAACTGTTCCATCTCTTAATGTATCCATTTACTGATTGCTTAACACAGTAATGAACTGATAACTGTTGCCTGATGGGATTTCTGTTTTAAAATGTAATATCCTTTTATAAGGTATGATTACCATTTATCACATGTATTTGTTCACTAATCTCTATTTGCTTCTCATTCAGGTTTTGGGCAACGGGACAGCCAGATAACTCCTATGAGCACTTTGTTAGGATTGTGTCACAGAAGTGGAATGATGCTGGAAATGATCGTGCGTATAGGCAAATCTGTGAGAGTAGAAGCTGTAGGACCTGAATTAAATTTATATTAAGTCAACTTAAATCTATTGTTGAAAAATATATTTAAAGACATTGGTGAAATAATGGTGAGGGATAGTGGCAATTATAGAACATTGATTTGAATCTCTTTTGATCTGGATACATGGTACCATTTACATTTGGTTATTTGACAGTTGTTCTATCCAGAGGTGGCTTAATGTGAGGGACAATGCTATCAAATATAGCTAAATCAAGGACAGATCATTAAAACTCAAAGTGACAGGAGAATATGTTTCATTTTCATGTATTCTGACAAATAATGAAGAAGAATGATTTGAGTGCCTGAGAGGTTGTAGAATAGTTGTGTTTTGAATGTTAGCAACTAGAGTTTATATTATTTTGTATACTTTCTAACTACAGAATTTAGAAACTGCCTAGTGTGGAGTTAGAGGATCAATACCAGGTTAAGAGGCAAGGTGAGAATTAAAGTGATGTTTATTTGAGGCTGGTGTATCTCCAACATGTAAAACACATTGTATTGTCAATGTATTGTAAATTCACTGTCAAAACTATTTTTTTCACTCTGGTGATATTTGATTCTCTTTCAAACACACACACACAAAAAGCACTTCCTTGTTTTGTGGTTAGTGCTAAGGAATTATATGTGATTTGCATGTATGTGTGATTTGCAAAAATGAGAGAGAGAGAGAGAGAGAGAGAGAGAGAGAGAGAGAGAATAAAATATTTTCAACATAAAAAAAGATTTGGAAGTATGTTAACAAATAACTCACTTTTTAAGAGCATGTTTTATTCCACATTCATGTGTAGGTCAGTATTAATCAGATAGCAGACGACTGAGCAACGAGAAAGAACTGTCATGAATACATAAAGTGTTACCATACTGGTTACTAAAGGATGTCTTGTCAATCACCTCTAAGGAGACTCAGCTCACATACCAGCTGACCCTGGATGTACAAGTGCACCAACACGTCTTTCCCTCAGGGTGAAACATAGCAGCTGACCCTGGATGTACCAGTGCACCAACACACCTTTCCCTCAGGGTGAAACCTGCACAGGCGTTAAGAGACTCATGCAAAGTTCAATGCTGCACTCAACAGTAGGGTTCAGTTCACTGCGTTAGTCAGCTCAGCATTGTGCAGTGTCATAAAAGTCCAAATATCCTTGACCGCTGTGTGCTGCACACAAGTAAGTGTCTGCACAGCCAATAAGAAAGCAGGAGCCATGTCTGTTATGACATTTTAACCTTGAGGAAATGGATGTGTTTGTTTGTCTCTTTGCTTCATTCCACCCAACTGTGAGAGTCACCGTACAGATACTTGGTCCAACTCATGGCAGATTTCCATATCAACTGTAAATAAGCCAGTTGGACTATTGCTCTGCTGCTGTTGTTTGAGTTTGTAGCATTATATGTATGGATACGTATATATTGTATAATATGTAAGTATGTGTATACTAGTGCCAGGTTCTCCAACAGCACCTGAACACTAGTCCAATATATGAACATACGTATGTATTCATTCATTCATTAGTCAGATACACATTTTTCCCTAGTGTTTGTAAGTGTGTGCGTGCTTTTGTGTGTGTGTGTGTGTGTGTTTGTGTTTGTGGGCGTGTGTTTGTGTGTGTGTGTGTGTGTGTGTGTTTGCGTGTGTGCGTCTGTGTGTTGTGTTTGTGTTTGTGTTTGTTTGTGTGTGTGTTTGTTTGTGTGTGTGTGTGTGCGTGTGTGTGCGTGGGTGTGTTTGTGTTTGTATGCATGCATTCTTATCCCACTTCCTCACCTATTCCCTCCCGACTTCCTTCAAGTTCAATGCTGCACTCAACAGTAGGGTTCAGTTCAGTGTGTTAGTCAGCTCAGCATTGTGCAGTGTCATACAAGTCCAAATATCCTCAACCGCTGTGTGCTGCACAACAAGTAAGTGTGTGCACAGCCAATGAGAAAGCAGGAGCCATGTCTGTTATGACATTTTAACCTAGAGGAAATGCATGTGTTTGTTTGTCTGTTTGCTACATTGCACCCAACTGTGAGTGTCACCATACAGTTCAGGGATGGGCAACTTTAATGATGGAGAGGGCCACAGTTTTTCTTCATCACTACCAGAGGGCCGTATAGGACCGCACACTTCCACTAATCGATATGAGAAAGCTACCATTTTAAATAAGTAGCCAAAATACCTGCATACACATCCCTGTTTGTTAATTAAACAACTAGTACAGTAACTTCATATGTTTCATGCTTAGATGCATTTTTAACATTTCTACTCTTCTTTAATGACAAATACAAAACGTTTGTTTTAAGGAAACAAAAATAACCACATTCCTGAGTGATTTTTTTTCAGTGCAAAGGGCTCTAATAATTTAAAATCACCATTCAATGATGACACAAAACAGCAACCCAACATTAAGTGCAACAAGTAATAATCATGTTTGTAATGCATTTTTTTTTACCTCCACTCCAGATTGAATTTACATTTTCCCCATATACCTGCTCTACCTCACACATAAATCAGTAGGACCTGGTTCTCTCTTAATGAGACACTTGTGGCCTCGCCTGCTATACAATAGACTGAATATCAATGTCAATCTTTGTGCATCCAGTCTGCATTAGATGAAAAAGCGCGTCATCCGTGAGACTGTATTTGTCCTGCCATGTCAAACAATATCCCAAAATGAATATTACTCACCTGATGTTTGATACAGTGCGATACAGGGCAGTTCCAGGGGCGTAACTATAGGGGGTGCAGCAGGTGCTGCTGCACCTGGGCCCGTGGGGTTTCGGGGCCCGTCGCCGGGCCCAAAGAAATACACAATTCGCAAAGGCGGCAAAGCTAGTCAACTAGTCGCCAGCCCACGGAGTCAGCAGTGCAGAAGTTACTAGGCTACAAGTTGGGTAAATAGTGGTCGCTATTATTATTACTTTCTAACTATTTTTACGGTAAGAAATGTTCCTGCTGAGAGTCAAACAAGACTTAGTTCATTGTGTACACAGTAGCATACACACCCATGGCTTCTGAAATATGTAAGGTTGATTAATTAAACACTATTTATATCTATAACAAACACCTTTGATTAGCGGGTTTTTTAGACGCGGTTGCAGAAGTAGGGAACGCTACGATTTCTTTTTTTTTTTATTTTATTTTTTTTTTAGCGTTCACTAGGGGGGCCCGTAATACTATCTTGCACCTGGGCCCGTCGTTACTACGTTACGCCACTGGGCAGTTCACTCCGCTCTGTTGGAGGAGCTCTGTGAAACCGGTGTGTCTCCCCTGCATCGCGGGTGCGCCATCCGTAACAACAGCTGACAGCTTGTCAAAGCCACCATACACACTTGCAACACTATTAACGGCGTTGGAAATGTCCGTGCCCTTAGTGGTATCATGCAAAGACACCAATTTGAATAACTCCTTGTGCACTTCAAATTAACTGTCAATAGTTCTTGTAAAAATCAGTAGCTGGCCAACATCCTTTACATCTGTACTCTCATCCAAGGCCAAGGAGAAGTACTTGCAGCAGTAGCGATCTATGACTTTTAATTTTTTTTTCATAATTTCCCTTTGGCAACAAAACATTGATTGTATCCATGGTAGACAATTGTACTAAATATACATTTTCAATTTGTTTACATGACGTAGAGACGTAGTAGACATAGGCATAGACGTACAGTAGACAGACGTTGAGTAAACTAACGTGATTTACAGTAACATGAACTAAACACACACAGCATCCTACCATTTCTCATTGAAAATGCCATGGGCCGTGCTTTCCCCAACCTTGCCATTCTTTATCGCATTTACTTGACAATTCCGATAAGCATTTTACATTTACATTTAGTCATTTAGCAGACGCTTTTATCCAAAGCGACTTACATATGTGCGACTTACAATGTATAGACATTTTACATTTTTACACTGATGGCACACTGCACATCAGGAGCAATTAGGGGTTCAGTGTCTTGCTCAAGGACGCTTCGACAGGGAATCGAACTAGCAACCTTCTGATTACTAAACGACTTCTCTACCTACTGTACCACTGTCGCCCCTATAAGCAGTGCTAGGCAGATTCAGCCGTCTGAAATTGATAAAGAGTTTTTTGCGTTCGAGCATGGGAGAGGAGCGGCTGTCCAACTTAGCGCTGCTGTGCATCCAGAGGGACGTCGAGATTGACAATAACAAAGTAATCGCCAGATTTGCTAAAGATAAGAACAGACAGATGATGATTTAAATAGGCAAGGGCATTTGTTGTGGCCTATGTTTCATGTGTGCATATATTCTGCCTTTGTAAAACTAAAGTTTAATAGTGTATGTGTTTTTATCTGTGTGTTGGCTATACGTTTGTTGGTTTTGAATATCCCAATACTTGTCAGTTTGGAAAAGAAAATGATTATAGTCTAATAGAATTTTAGTTCAATCGTAGCATGCCTGTAGGTGGCCTACTGCAGTGGGCGTCACGCGTGTGTCTGTTGCGCACTCGTTGTTTTTTTTCTTCATGGCGGCTTGGTTCACGTGTAGCTCGCTCAAATTGTTGCTGAAAGAATAGTTATATAGGCCTATGTTTGTTTATTATAAGTTGTCACTGTAAGAGGCAAGTCATTTAATCATCTTTGATTGACTGGTTTTGACCTATAGGCCTACCTACAGAATGTGAAAGATCAGTTCAGAAAAAAAAGCCTATATTTTAGCCTATAGTCTAGGATGACTAGGCTACTGTCTTTAACTTCATTTTGGGGGGCTTATGGCCTCTTATCGTTGAATTTGAATATAATATATTTGGTAAATGGACAGATCATTAAACCCATTTTATGCATGGATTTGTGTAGGCCTACTGTGTGTGAGAGATTCTAATGAATGTTGAATGGGAGGCTACTGGCCTAGGCCTACATTTTGTTCGCACATTAGGGGCTATGATGACTGAATACATTTATTATATAGGTTAATATGTGCTGTTCTCAATAGAGGTTGCCATTGGTTACTTTTTATTGTTATATTGTATTGCACTGCAAAATATTAATAACAGGGGGGCCCCAATCAGTTTCCACCCCCCCTGAGACACAACCCTTGCTCCGCCCCTGACTTGCAGTCATGCATGAATTGTTTCAGCTTCCCCTCTACAATGTCAAAAACTCTGCGAGTCACCATGCGAAGGGACAAGGAAACCGTTTAAAAGTTTTTAACCAGGTTATCATCACCAAAAGCGTTGGCCATTTCTACGGCACAACTCTTCACAATTTTGCCATCTGACAAGGGCTTCTTTGCTTTGGCAAGCGCAAGTGCAACAGCATAAGATGCCTTGAGTGAAGACTCCTGTGTGGTTGTGGCTCCTGTAAAAAGTCGCTGTTGTTGGTGTACTTTTGATTTGAGGTCGGCCATGACAGCGGCCCTAGCAGCTGCGGTGTACTTCTCGTATTTAACTTTGTGCAAGGTGTTGTAGTGGCGACTTATGTTGAACTCGTTCATGGCTGATAACGTTTCTAAGCAAACAAGACACACGGGTTTGCCTTTAAATTCTGTGAACAGATAATCTGCTTCCCATCTCACCTAAAAAAGATTCTCTTGATCGAGTTTTCTCTTTGCACTGCTTTGCATGGCTCTGTCTCTCTTCCTCGCTGAAGGACAAGAACCGAGGCCTTTGTCCATTGTGCAACGAGGCCAGACAGGGAAGTGAGGGGAGTGAGGAGTACAAGTAGGGACGTGTCAGGTGTACGTGATTGGGAAGGTGACTGAGGCAGGTGCAGGCGATCAGGCGATTGGGAAGGTGATTGAGGCTGTAACGGAGGTGTGTGAGTTACGGCCCTCTCACACGTTTGCGTTGGAATAAGTTGATCCAACGGATGAGGGAGGAGGAGTCTGGCACATGGGGTTGTGTTGATTAGTGAGATTGACAGGTCAACAAACCAATCACGCCACTAGCAAGCTGTTTACCTTGTGAGTAGTAGCATGCTAACATTAGATAGGTGGCTCAGACACCTCGCAAATCCTGTCAGACGTATTTTTCAGTTACAATAACAGGGTTTTTACATTGTACAGTGTGTATTTCTCGGTAACTTTAAAAAAATCTAAGCAATAAAAAGTCAAACAAAACAACTTTTAGGTACAAATTCGACCGTCTACGTTTTGGCCCGCCATTTTTTTTGTTTTTAGCTTCGTGCTCTTTAGACGGGAGCATAAACGCGATCTGATTGGCTAGCACCTGTGCTGTCACTTAGGTACTGCAAAATAGGTATTCTACTGTTATTCTGCATCATTTGTATCTGTAACATATATTGATGTTTCCTGCTCTGATTGGCTGTTGCATGGTGGTTATTGTGTGGGCATATAAATGCTCATATAGGGGACTGATGGAACTGGAAATATCGCTATTCTGTTGTTGTAAGACATTAACTCCTTATTTTGTATCTGCAACTTATTTTGGATGTGTACTCTGTCTGTCTCACTGAGACCTGAACAAATGGCATGTGACCCCCCCCCCCCCCCCCCCAGAGAGCCTCCTTCCTGCTAAAACCCTTTGTACCCTGGTATCTCCCCCCATAGGTGAACCCCTCACCCCACTGTCTCCCCCTTCCTCTCACTTATAGGTGTGGTCATCCCCTCCCCTATTGTATTCTACCTGACTGAAATGTATAAATGCCAACACATTCTGCTATCAGGTAGGCCTTTCTCTAAGCACCAGCTGAGAGGGGGTCTCCACGCCGAAATAAACTCCAGAAACCTGACTCTCCGGTCCCTTCTTCAACTTAAGCGTGCTCATTGAGATTCTGTCAAAAGGCAATTTGATTGGCTGACGCATGCGTTGCCTCTCGAAAAGTTGAAAATGTTTCAACTCTTGCTGCAAGCAACGCAACGCAACAGAACCCAACAGAGCCACAATTCAGTTCGGTAAAGGATGACGTCACCCCATTCAAAGTGAATGGGGATCCGTCAACCTTGACGGATCAACGCATTCCAACGCAAACGTGTGAGTGGGCCGATAAGGTCGAAAAAGTGGCTTGGCCAGAGCTGGGTTCAGCGCAGACGTGACACCTCAATTCTAAATCTCTTAAGGGTTTCTACTTCCACGTTCATACTTTTAGTCACGGCTCCCTATATGCGTTGGAATGCGTTGATCCGTTTAAGGTTGACGTATCCCCATTCACTTCGCAAGTTGAAGAAGGCCATCTGTGGTTTTCCAATCCAAAGGTTCCCGTCCTGCCTTACAGTATGGTTTGTTCTGAGGCACCCTATATGGTTTTAACTGTGGCTTTCAGGGCGTGAGAATGAAGATTTGAGTGCAAACTTACATGGCCACGTCCATGTGTGACACATTTAAGAGTTATTGACAAACATCTATTGCCAAAGAGAGAGAGAGAGAGAGAGAGAGAGAGAGAGAGAGAGAGAGAATTTTTTAGAATTTTTAAACACAACTTTATTGTGCAAACAGCATTGCAAACAGCGTTTTACACACTATTCAAAACAAAAGGAAACAATACATCAAAAACTAAACCTTAAATCATCATTTCCAGCTTTTTCGCCGACTTTTTGTCGAAGCCGATAGCACTCTGGTTTAGGGATTTCGCCCTCTCTCATCCAGAAAGTGCCATCCTTAACAAACTGCTGTTTATCCTGAAAATAATTCACAACACGAACATCTCTCTGCCCTTTAGTTTTCAGGAGAAAGTTCATTAGTTCTTCTGCTGTATAAACCACTGTTGACACGTCAGTTTGGGAGCACCCTGACCAGCTGGAGTCAGTGGAGTAGCCCTCAGCCTCAGACGCGCCTTCAGTGCCACTTTCTCCCTTTTTAACCTTAACTGGATTGTTTTCTTTATTCTTCGATTTTCTTTTGTATGTTGTTTTTTTTTCCATTTCAGTGACTG
This sequence comes from Clupea harengus, assembly GCF_900700415.2. Taxonomy (NCBI): domain Eukaryota; kingdom Metazoa; phylum Chordata; class Actinopteri; order Clupeiformes; family Clupeidae; genus Clupea; species Clupea harengus. The sequence goes on along the minus strand of NC_045169.1, from coordinate 26,384,588 downwards.
CCTTATTTTTTATATCATCCAGAGGCTGTGTATTTTCAGGCATAGGCTTGGAGTAGAGACCTGTGTCTGAATCACCTGAAAAAGATCCAGGTACGGCCTCGGCTGACTCGGGTTTATCAACAGGCTTTGACCGGTTAGCCTCCTCCACCCCAGCACCATCCGCCCTTAACCCTGTTTCAACGAGCGTCTCAGGGCTAAGCTCTGCGGGAGGCGCAGGCACTTCGGCCGCAAATAGGTCCGCCTCCGAAGGTTCGGTTGTGAAAGGAGCAGGCACATTAGCATCAGTTATGAGAGTCTCAACAACAGGGGACTCAGACTCGTTAGGCTTTGTGGCAGGAGTTTCACCAGTATGTGAATCAGTTGTGGAGATTGTGGGAGAAAAACCAGGGGAATCAGTCGTATTAGACTTTGATGTGGTAGTCTGGCTCGTGCGCTCCCCAGAGTCTGCTGCTGCCGCCGTCTCTCCCTGCGCAGCGCGTGGCCCAGCCTGACCTGCGTCCCCACTCCTCTCGTTCGTACATTCCTGCCTCTGGTGTCCGACTTTTCCACATCAGAAGCACTTAATAGACACATTTGAAGTAACATACACAAGGTAGCTGAAACCACCAACATTAAAAAACTGATTTTAATATCTAGCTCGCCCCGATTACCGTTGAGTACCATATAGACCTGCCTACGGAAAGACAGTAGATGTTTCAGTTTAGGCGACTTACAGCCCACAGGTATCTTTTTTATCGGGGACACCAGTTTTCCAAAATTAGATAATTCCTTAGCAATCTGCTCATCACTGAGGAAGGGGGGACATTAGAAAGAAGTATCTTTCGCGATGGCATACTAAGGGGAAGTACAGGTATTAGTGAATCCCTAATTACAACGCCATGCTGGATGGCCACGTCGGCTTTTTCAACAGAACTGAAGAAAAGCACAATGGCTTTATTCATCCGTGAACCTGAGAGCACATGCTCATGCCCCACGATTTCACCCACAGCCAAACTACACTCCTCCACTCCGTCTTGGGATTCCACTCTAATTGCGTGAGATCTTGTCAAACAATTAAGAAACTCCATTGCTCACCCACGCGGTCGCCCAGCAAGTGCTGAAGCGCACCCCCGCAAGTATCACAGAGCGCAAACTTTTTAGACAAATAATTATACTATATACAAACAAATAAAGGCAACGCACAGAAGATAAAGTTAGAAACAAATTCTCAGCCACAGGCGGCTGTATCACTTACGCTTCCTCTCGCAGTACACCGCCCACTCACTCGCACATGCGCTCAGAGAGAGAGAGAGAGAGAGAGACAGAGAGACAGACAGAGAGAGAGAGACAGAGACAGAGAGAGAGAGAGAGAGAGAGAGAGAGAGAGCTGCTGATGCACTAACCACATCAGCCACTTCCATGTGTGACACATTTTCTCACCATCTCTCTTGAGTTACACATTTCATGATATAGTTAAGTGAAAACATGCATGGTTTTGGACATAAAAATAAGAAACAACGTCTTTATACGTTATATACTTTATATATCTGTAGTATGTTTTGGATAAAAAGGATCTGTTAAAATAATTCATGTTATACAATAGGTCACACAAGAGTATTAACTGCAGGGCTGCAGAAAGTTTTTCAAAATCAATATATAAACCGCGGATAACAGTTAACTACATTTCTACATGAATTGTCTTTAAGATAGGTGACAACATCCTGGTCCACAGTGCAAAACCTCCTGTGGTTTTAAGGAACTTACAAGAAAAGTGCGTACGTCCTGTGAGGGTATGAGAGAGGACTAGTAGGGGAACTCTCACACACAGATGCAGATAACCCTGTTTGACAGCTGAACTTCCTTAGTTAAAGAGACTGACAGGAGACAGACTTCTGTCTTATAGCTCACAATCAAAATCTACTCGAATCCAATGCCAAAGGACACATCAGAGGACTCTACCACAGGTAACTGAAAAGCGAGTGAGCTTTAACTTTATGTTCATTCAATGGTTTTGAACGGCCCAGTAGATTCAATATTGTTTGTAAACTATACTGAACCTACCTAGAGATGTGGATTACATTTCAGTATATGTGTTGAGCTATGGGCCTACCACTATTGTTTTACATAAGTAGACAAATGCCAAACATGGGCAAAATTCTGGGGCTCTTAAAGTGTCTTTTGGCTTAAGAATAATTTTGAAGAAAGTGGAAAATAAGGATTTCACCTTTAAATATCTCTGTGGGCCTTTGTTTAATCTTACCGAAACTTGCGTGTGTAGTAGGGGCTGTGAGCGCAGTAACTGTGTGAGTCACTATGCAAAAAGCCACATAGATGATCATAGCACAGATAAAAGAAGTTTTCATGAACAAAACAAAACAAAATTTTGACTGAGGGCACACTAAGCTATGGCTTTGTAAAGATGGCCTACAATTACATTTTTGGAAGAGGATGCCAACATTACACCAGTATTCTTCCTGTACATTTTAGCAGAGGAGGTTCCAATGTGTCAATTCATAAATGAATGAACACGGCTCTATGGTGTTGCAAGCCGTTAGAGGCATCTGACTGAGGCACCAAAAACGAAAAGTACTGTTTTGAGGGGCCACCTGGTGGTGGTGCCTTGGGTTAGCCTCGGTCAAGTTGGCAGCTTCAAAAGTCTGTGGTCCCTACATTCATGTGACAACATTTCAGGAGGGTTGAATGAAGGCACACAGATATTTATTTTTTATTTTTTTTTGTCTAAATCACGTTGTAGCCCCCTGACACACCCCAGGATTTTTTTTAAAAGGGTGAAAAAAGAATTTTGCCCATGTTAGGCATGTGTACTTTGAAGAATGTTTGAAAAAAAAGAAAAAGGGTAATGTATCAGCCCTCATGGTAAATGGCCTGAATGTGGCTCTTAAAGAAACCTGTACAGCTATAGAGTTACACTCGAGGCCCATTTTAACAGGTGGACATTGAACTCCATCATTTAGTTATGATCATTTATTTCCAAATTCTATCTCCTACTATTATCTACTCCTCTCTCTGCTGCCCTCTACAGGTACAAACATGTCAGTAAAGATGTCCGGTGAAGATCAGGCAAAAGGAAATGGTTAGTTTCACATTGAATTTTAAATCGATTTGTTGTTTTTTCACCAGTGTCAGGTTTCAAGGCTTCAGGCTGAGAGGCTCAATGGTTAATGGCAGAAACTCTTTAAAGCAACACTATGCAAGAATTTAACACTTTTATTCTTTTCTAAACAACTACCTTAAGTATCATCTTCAAATTAATTTTGAAGGTATATGGTCATGTGAAGGACAGATAGAGACCCCTTTCGTTCTGGCTAGCACTATACAGTTCTATGTAGACCACCCTGTGAAGAAAAAGATACAAACTTTACAGAATGACATCGGCAATTATATCATCAAAAGACACCAGTTAGCATGCTAGCAAGTTTCTATCAATTTCAGCTTTGCTGTTCTCAGTGTTTCCTTGGTTTTTGGACACATTGTAGGCGGTAATCTCACCTGTTTTGGATCAAAACTCCTTAGTGCTGCTTTAATGCCACTTTGAATGGATATCAATTCTAAAAGAATTCTTAGTCCATCCATGAGGATGAAGGGGAACTATTCTACTAGTTTTACCAGCACACCATGGGAATACACCACAAGTGCACAGTGAATATCTAATCCTCTCTAATGCTTGTATATCCATCACAATGAATATAGATAGTGTGAATCAAGTGCAACTGACATAAATAATGTTAATGATTTTTAATACATATGTCTGGCACCACTGGGATAACTGCATACTCATTTAAAAGGTCTTTATTCTTCCCCAGCTCAGAGTTCTGAGGAAGCAACTTGTTGCCAGGTAACCGTGGATGAGGTGGGTCTCCTGAAACTGAAGTTAACCATCCTGGCCGTCCTCTGCGTCATCCTTGGATCTTTTCTTGTGGCTTTTCAAGTGCTATGTGAGTGTGTTTTTAAAAAGTGAGAGCTCAGTAGTGAGTTCATTAGTGTGCTAGCAAGTGAGAAAGACTGTATTTTATAGTCCGTTCTAGGCTGAAAAATCTACAAAATGTGTCAACAATAAATAACTACTACCACCATATACCATGTTAGTATTTCTGTGATATGTAATTCTGAAAATGATAGGATAGCAACATGTATTCGTCTTGTTCTGAAATATTTAAATTAATACATTGAAAAATCAAAACGTAATTCATTATATAGACATAGATTAATGTGATAAATATAACAAAATAACCCTTATTCTATTTACAGATTTTTTGAGGGTGGAGAATGCAGGTGAGTTGCCGTGAGCTGAGAGCATGAGTGAAAGAGTGAGTCATTGTTTGAGAGGATGAAAGACCGCGATATACCAGGACAAAATAAGTCAATCTGACAATGAATGAGTGAAAATGTTTGTGAGTATTTGTTAGTAAATAGTGACTCTCATTTAGAATACTTTTTCTCCCAGAGTAACGACCACAGAAACTCAACAATGTGTTTCATTTACTCTATGTTTGCATGAAAATCATGAAAATCCAGTCCTACGTGGCAAAGACTACATTTCCCATTACACCTGTTTTTCATGGAAAGTAAAGAACATGAGGCAGATCTTCTGTTCTACTTGTATAGTTAAGGACAAATGTCCTATTTGAATTATTATTCAATAGACGTGTTCATCATAGACTCTTAGCTGAAAGGTATATTTACATTTTATATGGATATGGCACCAATTTTTTTTTTTATTACACAAAACATCACAGATAAGTTGGGAATGCTGCAAGAGGAGTGTGATAATGCCACTGCCATGACAAGGACTTTGGAGGCTAACCTTACAGGTAAAAAGACACATATCTGGAGATGTTTCATCAAGATTTAATATGGATAACCAACATGAAGTCAGTCAAATATCAGTACTAGCTCTAACTCTCAACTACCTGTCAACTAACTCTCTACTAACTTGAAGCTAACCCTATTCTACCGATCATTCTATTTTAGCATTACACATATTCACACAGGCCCCTATCCCAACCTCACTACCTGAGCTGCACCCATATTCACACAGGCTCCTATCCCAACCTCACTACCTGAGCGGCACCCATATTCACAGGCCCCTATCCCAACCTCACTACCTGAGCTGCAATCACATTCACTACCCTAGCTGACTATCCTCATTGGCTGCAGCTCTAGCACCTGCAACCGACTCAAAGCTGCTCCAAAACCCCTTTAACACCACACACTCGTCCCCAACACCCCACCATTCCTTACCTCTCCACACTTAACACTAACCCTCCAGCACACACTCGTCCCCAACACCCCACCATTCCTTACCTCTCCACACTTAACATTAACCCTCCACTACACACACTTGTCCCCAACACCCCACCATTCCTTACCTCTCCACACGTTAAGCCACCTCTCAGGTGCACCTCATTAGGTTATCCCACACTCCATTGGCCATGATGTTTTTTCCTCTCTCACAGTCAGGGAGATTGACTAGTTTTCCTTAAAAATAAGGCAAGAAAAACTGTAAGCAAATCATGATAAAATGCTTTAGAAATGCATTATTGTTGCCAACGATATTTTTTCCTCTCTGTCACAATATGACGCTTAGGGCCTCATTTACTAACATTTGCGAGCGTAGCGTGATCAGCGATTTTGCCAAACCGCATACAGAATTCAGTATTTTGCGTAATATTTATCAAACAAGAACCTCGTGGCGTAATCAGCGCCTTGCTCCGCCCTCTAGGGTTAAAACACTGGAGAATGGATGATGAATTAGAATTAGAATAAGAGCTTTTGGTTCACGAGGTTACAGCAAACTTAAACACAGTACAAGTCAGAAATACACTGCCTTCGGAGAAAAATGCTATCTGGCAGACTATTACAAATAAAATCAATGAGTTGTCATCTACGCGGTGGGAGGTGAAGGAAGTGAAAAAAGGATATAAAGAGACGGACCAAAGTAAAAGTGGCATTCAACCGAGCTCAGACCAGGATGACCGGCTCAGGCTACCCACAATCCGAACCATTAACCATCTTAGATGTCGTCCAACAATCTGCCCTTAAGTCCTTAAAAATGACACAATAAAAACTGGAAACAAACCATGAGAAAATGCTTTAGTAATGCATTTTTGTTTACCAAGTCATTAACTCTGATTCAGCTTGACCTACCCAGACCTTGGCTATGTCTGTTTCCATGTTGATAAAAAAAATTAAGAAAATACTTGGCTTCTTTTCTATACAGCAAAGGGAGAAACTGTTCCCAGTGAAACTGACTGGAGAGTTCCCTGTTATTATGATATTTAAAATGTATTTCATGCCCATAGATTCATTTAACTATTCTGGACATCTTTTAATGGCATAGTCTACTGTTGTTTTCCTTTCATTCAACAGAAACTGAAAGGATGTTAATTGAGCAGAAAAACAGAATTGATAATCTCACCAAGGAGAACACAGTGCTGAAGACTGAGCTACAAGGTGAGATTTCCATACATCTGTGGTGGACTGGAGGTTCCTAGACCTTGTCTTCCTTCTGGTGCACAAAAGTACTGAAAAAGCAACAGGTCTGTCCATATCAGGTTTTGACCATGTAACAAGAGGACTACTTACAGATATACTGATAGTAATAGATGTCTTTGTTTCAGTCAAAGTAGCGGTATATACTTACAGTATGTCAACAAATGTTCATTATGAATTTCATTCCTTACAAAGGAGTGAGGAAGTGTGCGGATGACTGGGAGTACTTCAAAGGAGCATTTTACCACTTCTCCACTGATAAGAAGAACTGGACTGAGAGCAGAGATGCCTGTGTGACTATGGGAGGACACCTGGTCATCATAAACAGTCAACAAGAAATGGTATGACATATTAATTCCTTAAATATATTTCATGGTCTACTATCTAACTCTAATGTACTAAACTCTAATCAGTAGTGGCTGGTGAACTCATTTTTGGTGCAGTAGCCCCCTGTCCTATACCTCCAACATATCTGAGAGCAGCAACTGTTTACAAGTGCACACTTGTATATATAAACAGCATTTTTTGCATCATGTGTTAAACACTAGGTTAATTATGCGTGTCTCCGAGGGCCACTTAAGATCATTTCCTTACCTGATATAACATCAGCAACAGCATCCTGTTTTAAAATAGTACATTAATTATATCCAATTTGTAGGAAATTATTCAGAAGTCATTCAGCAATTCCTGCTCTTCCATTGACTGACATGGCTGAGTAAGCAGGTAGCAGAAATCTGTACCAGTAACCAGTCAGATCTGTTCAAAAGCAAATTATGTGTTCTTTACTTACAAGTCTGTAGTCTTCATTCACTAATGTTATTGTCAGGTTGGAATGAAGAGCACAGTCGCAGATGCAGTTCAGGGTTTTAATAGTTCTGAGTAACTTTATGACTTAGAAAAGTGGTCAACAGAGTAATAAGGCAAAGCAGGATTTTAAAGCACGACCACACACTGGATCAAGTCACACGGGTGAAGCAAAGGCAAACTTAAAGTTCTTCAAGACAGTTTGTTCAAGGGTAATCCAAAATCTAGGTCAAGGCACAGTCCAAGGTCAAAGTACACAGAGCAGCCAGCAAAGTCGAGGTATCCAGATAGGGCAAGACAAAGGGAAGTTCAAAGACAAGTGGGGTTCAATACCGTGAATCAAAGAGAGTCCAAGTAAACAGTCCAAAACGTAATCCGAAATCCGAAGTCGAGGCAAGCAGGTAGTGATGTTACAAATGAACACGAGGCTTCAGAGCTTGTGTCGCGAAAATAAAGCACTTCCAGACGGAGCGCGTATCGAGGCTTGTATCGTTTTGCCGAAATGACGTCACTTGTGACGTCTGAAGCCTCATTTGAATCAAGTGCTTCACCAAGTGGTTCGTTCGTTCACTTCTGGCGGGACGCTTCGACTATACGATGTCCAAATTCCCATCTCGTATTCGTAGTTGTTGTTGTCAGTGGTTGGAGTTTCAGCAATAGTTGGAGATTTAGCCGGAGTTGGAGATTTAGATTGTTTGGTGTTGTTAGTAGTATAGATTATTTGAGATAGAATTATGGAGTCAGTTAGGAAGAGAAAGCCCTTGATCCAGTTGCACAAAGCACTTTCGCCCCCTTTTCAGTGCCCTGCACTTTCACTGACCAGTTGGCCAAAAGCACTCTCACTACCGTTGGTTTTACAAAAGTACTGACCTGTATTCCAAAAGCACTTTAACTCTGTTCCAACAACATAGGCTACAGAATAGAGTAAAGATAATTAGCAGGCGTTTTTATCCAAAACATCGCGTTAAAATTTGCTTTGGCTAGACTTCGAAACTGTGTAGTCCGCACTTAGAGATGACGTCGTTAACCGTTGTGCCACCATACAACCCTTTACTCCATAGGTCAGACTATTATCAGAACAAACTACCCTTAGTTTTACAAAAGTACTGACCAGTATTCCAAAAGCACTTTAACTAACCTCTGTTCCAACGGCATACAGAAGAGAGTAAAGATAATTAGCAGGCGTTTATAATCAAACCATCGGACTAAAATTCGCTATGACTGGGAATCAAACCTGAGTGTTCCGCACTTGAGGAGACGTCGCTAACCGTTGTGCCACCATACAATCTATAAATTAGTAAGTCAAACAATTACTAGCAGAAAGAATAGAAAAATAAAGCCTTTATTGTCGTTGTTTTCGCCTACTTGAATTAATGGAGGTACGTTTTCTTCACCATACGTTTGTGTGCATGTTATTTTAGCAGGCCTTGCGCACCACAACAGATTTACACCCCCTACCTCGTCTCGGATTCTGGGCCAGCAACTCCACGAGGTTGCGTGAGAGCAGCCAGCTGCCTCGGGCTCCCTCTCCCTCCCCCTCCCAGTGTGCGGTCCTCGCCGCTGGACGGGGAGTTTTATGCTGGCCCCGCCGCGCCAGTTCCCAGCTGCATCCCCTTCTTCGAGGAGGTGCACGAAGAACTGCAGGCGACATGGGGGACCCCCTACTCGGGCCGAAACCGAGCCTCTCCCGTTGGATAGTAGAGCCTATCGTGTTGTCTTATAAGAGCTTGTCTTTAGATCCCCCGGAGAAGTTGCATGCGCACTCTACGCGGGGGGCCTTGTCTTCCTGGGCCTTGCTAAAGGGCGTCTCAGTGGAAGATATTTGCAAAGCTGCAAGCTGGAGTTCTCGCCACACTTTCATTAGATTCTATATGTTAGATGTGGCTGAACCTAGTTTTCTTCATAGCGTTCTGCGGGCAAGCGATCTCTGAATCCCCTGGCCTGAGAACGATATATATGATAAGTGTGTTCATTAGTGTCTACATGTTATGTTGCACATGAAACATTCCAGGGTGGTTTCCTACAGGCGCAGGATCGCGATCCTTGCCGCCTATGATAAAGGTTAACCTGTTAATATGTTCACCGCCAGCGGCCGTATGAACCTCTATGAGGGAAAAGGCTTCAATAAAGCTGGTGTGTGTGATTGGCTGCCACTGTATTATCACGCGGGAATGTATAAGGTCCCATACTGTTATGTCGCAGTGAACTGCGAAAAGGAACGTCTTGGTTACTAACGTAACCTCGGTTCCTTAAGCAGGAACCAGACATAACAAAGTTGGCGTGTACAGTGTTACCTTGGATTGATTGTCTTGCTCAGTTTTCTTTTCAAGGGAGATCTGTGGGCACGTCGTAAGATAAGGACTCCTGAGGGGCGGGCTCAGGAGCTCGCGCTGACAGATCTCGCGGCCTTCAGGCGTGAATGGATAAATGCTTCGATTTGGGCTCATGACTATTGTCATGTACCATACTGTTATGTCTGGTTCCTGCTTAAGGAACCGAGGTTACGTAAGTAACCGAGACGTTTATGTGACAGCTTTGACCATCACAAGTATTCTGACTGGTCATTTTAGATCTAAATCAAAGAGTCTACAATATGTCATGGAATATGTTAAATCAGAATAATATTTACAAGACATACTGTGCAGTTCTTTACCCACAAGAGTACAGTATAATCTATAATGTGTATCCATGTGTAAATATTTTGTCCAAGTGGTTGCATTGATACTACAGGTCTTCTCAGTGGGAGTTAGGTAGGAGTGTTAGTGGACATGTGATCCACTGTTCTTGTCATCCAGTAGGCGTTTCAATTCCCCGGAAACACTCATAGCCAAATATGCTTTGTCTCTTAACTCATCCTGCAGGTTTTGGAACCTGTCAATGAACTTTACATAACAGTTTAATGATGCTTAGCAGTAGGAGGACATTTGTGAGGATAGCGCCATCTGGATACATGGCCCCAGTTACATTTAGTTATTTGACAGTTGTTCAATCCAGAGATGGCCTAATGTGAGGTACAATGCTAGCAAATATAGCTAAATCAAGGACAGATCATTAGTGCCAAGAGAATAGGTTTCCGTTCCATGTATTCTGACGAATAATGAGGAAGAATGATTTGAGTGCCTGGAAGAACGTTGTAGAAGAGTTGTGTCTTCAGCCACGTTTTGAATGTTTGAATGAGTTTATATAATTTTTTATACTTTCTAACAACAGAATGTAGAAACTGCCGAGTGTGCACATTAAGAAAGAAAACTGTGAAACATAGCAGCTGACCCTGGATGTACCAGTGCACTAACACGCCTTTCCCTCAGGGTGAAACATAGCAGCTGACCCTGGATGTACCAGTGCACCAACACGCCTTTCCCTCAGGGTGAAACATAGCAGCTGACCCTGGATGTACCAGTGCACCAACACTCAACAGTAGGGTACAGTTTACTGCGTTAGTCAGCTCAGCATTGTGCAGTGTCATAAGAGTCTAAATATCCACAACCGCTGTGTGCTGCACAACAAGTAAGTTCCACCCAACTGTGAGAGTCACCACAGATTTCCATATCAACTGTGTAAATAAGCCAATTGGACTAGTGCTCTGCTGCTGTTGTCTGAGTTTGCAGCATTATATGTATGGATACGTATGTAGTATATTGTAGAAGTGGTCTGTTAGTCGGGGATTATGTTTGTACCTGGCAACCTTATGAGTGATGTGTGATCGCGGTCTGTGTCTTGGGGCCGTAGTTATTAAACGTTACATGCAAGGTGTTCAACACGAATCAGCCTACGAGTACTTTTATTCCTGAACTAAAAAGTACAACATGGTGTCAGAAAAGGATTTTTCTTCTTCCACGAGTGAATGCTGCACTAAGCTTTAACCCTGTGGTTGAGAAAAGGAAAGTATTACCCGCGTTATAATAACTAAATAAGTAGCTAGCAGTTCACGCCTGTTGAATCTCGTAGAAAGCTAGCAGCTAAGCATGGACCAGTTCAAGCCCCCTGCACCGCTCGTGCTCACCGGCAATTTAAGCGAAAATTGGCGACGCTGGGAGCAGCGTTTTAAGCTCTATATGACGGCTACAGGTGCGGACGAGAAGGATGAACCGGTGAAGACTGCTATCATGTTGCACACCGTCGGAGAGGATGCACTTGAGGTGTACAACACCCTCAACGTTGAAACAGCCGGCGATGATGAACCGACGCTGGACGAGATTATGGATGCATTCAGGTCGTACTGCACACCTAAGAAAAATATTGTCTTTGAACGCCACCAGTTTTGGTCTCATTCCATGCCTGAAGGACTCGCTGTCGACAAGTTTGTGACTGAACTTCGTCAGAAATGCAAGAACTGTGAGTTTGGTGTGGGTGAAGAAGATATGATAAGAGACAAACTTGTGTTTAGTGTGCCAAATGCTCGCATGAAAGAGAGACTACTAAGAGAAACAGGCTTGACTCTAGATAAAGCTGTTGATATTTGCAGAGCTGCAGAAGCTGCTAAGTCTCAAATGCGTGTCATGGGAACAACGCAAACAGAAGCATCAGTGCAGGCACTAAGCAAGATGGCAGTTGGTTCAGAGAAATATAAACTTAGCAAAAAGAGAAAGCAAAGGCCACCAGATAGAGCACAAACATTTAATGCAAATGCATGTAGAAAATGTGGTGGGACACACAAGCCACGACAGTGTCCAGCTTATGGAGCTGTATGCCACAAATGCAGCAAGCAAAATCACTTCGCCAAAGTGTGCACTTCATCACAAGACAGGCTAGACTCTGTGAAAAGGGTCAATCAGTTGGAAAGAGAAGTCGAGTCTCTTTTCATAGGCACTGTGTCCTGTGCTGAATTAGGCCACACAGCTCAACAAGCTGACAGAGCATGGTACACCACAGCCAATATCAGAGACATTGCTGTTAAGTTTAAACTGGACACTGGGGCAGATGCAAATGTACTGCCTATGAACATTTTCAAAAAGATCCCAGGCCCTAATCAGCTGAAGCCCACCCCAGTAGTTCTCGTTGCATATGGAGGAGCACGCCTGGCACCAGAAGGCACAGTGAGTTTTATATGTGAAACCACCAAGAGCAAGTCAGGTCTGCAGTTCTTTGTGACAAAGCACTCCTCCACTCCAATACTTGGCAGAGAAGCGTGCGAGAAACTACAGCTGGTAAAAAGAGTGGACATGATCAGAGTGAAGGCACCAGCCACGAAAGAGGAGTTGGTGGAAGCCTATCCATCCGTCTTCAGTGGTCTGGGACAGTTTCCAGGGATACATCACATTCACATTGACCCCAATGTGACCCCGGTAGTACACGGCTGCAGGAAAATTCCCATCGCTGTCATGGACAGATTGAAAACTACACTGCAAGAGCTCGTTGACAAAGAAGTCATAGAACCTGTGACTGAGCCGACGGAGTGGGTTAATAGCCTCGTCATCACAGAGAAGAAGAACGGGTCTCTGAGGGTGTGTTTGGACCCTCGTGATCTAAACGAAGCCATTAAGAGGCAGCACTACTCCATACCCACCCCAGAAGAGGTCCTGTGCAGGTTGTCCGGAAAGTCCATCTTCACAATTTTAGATGAGAAGGACGGCTACTGGCAAGTAAGGCTGGACAAATCCTCATCTATGTTGTGCACATTTAGCACACCCTGGGGCAGGTTTCGCTTTAAGAGGCTTCCTTTTGGCGTGAAATCTGCCAGTGAAGTTTTTCAGCAAAAGAATTGTGAGACGTTTGGAAATATTGATGGCGTGCACATCATTGCAGACGATATGATCATCGCCGCTGCGTCTGACGAAGAGCATGACGCCATCCTTCAAAAAGTTATGGATACTGCACAAAGAGCCAACGTGAAGTTTAATAAGGAGAAGATTCAATACAAAGTGGACACAGTCAGGTACATGGGGCATGTTGTCACGTCCAAAGGAGTGAAGCCTGATGAATCCAAGGTGCTGGCCATCAAGAACATGCCAGAGCCTGAGGACAGGAAAGGGCTGCAAAGGCTGCTGGGAATGACAAGATATCTGTCCCAGTACATTCCAAATGAAGCCACAATAACTGCTCCACTCCGACAGTTGCTGAGAAAAGAAGCTGCATGGCACTGGAGTCATGAACACAGAGCTGCACTGAACAGGCTGAAATCCACCCTAACACAAGCCCCTGTGCTCAAATTTTATGATCAGTCCAAGCCTCTCACTATACAATGTGACGCATCTAAAGATGGACTGGGTGCTTGTCTTCTTCAAGAGGGTAGTCCACTGTCTTATGCTTCACGTGCACTTACCGAATCTGAGAGAAATTATGCTCAGATTGAGAAGGAGCTGTTGGCGATAGCTTTTGCAACAAAACGCTTTCACCAATATGTTTATGGCAACACAGTGACAGTCCAATCAGATCACAAACCGCTGGAAATAATTTTCAGGAAACATCTAAGCAAAGCACCAGCACGCCTACAGCGCATGTTATTGCAGCTCCAACGCTATGATCTGAATATAGTATACACTGCTGGCAAGGACATGCATGTCGCTGATGCCCTGTCTCGTGCCTTTCTTGAGGGCTACAATGAAGAGGTAAAGGAGGATCTGTTTGAAGAGAGAGTAGTTCACGCAATGGAGGCCACAGCTGCAATGGACGCTGACACTCTCAAGACACTGAAGCATGCCACAGCCGCAGATAACGTGTTGCAGCAGGTAGTCGCAATGCACCACAATGGTTGGCCCAATAGGCGAAGCAGCATCGCCACTAACCTCTACCAGTACTGGCCTATGCGAACTGCCATCAGCATCAGAGATGAAATACTGATGACTGGTGATAAGATTGTGATTCCACAGAGTGCGAGGCAGATGATGCTTGACAGACTGCACCTTGCACATCAAGGTATACAGAGGATGAAAGCACAGGCCAGGAAGGTGATGTACTGGCCAGGGATGACACATGACATTGAGCACATGGTGGAAAGCTGTGCTCCATGTCAACAGCTTCAGCCACAAAATCAAAAAGAGCCTCTTATCCCACATGAGGTCCCTGAGCTGCCGTGGCTGAAGATTGGGGCAGACATTTTTGAGCTCCATGGACAGTCATACCTTATAATTGTGGATTATTTGTCAAAATACCCAGAAGTGCTCCATCTTCCTGACAAGACTGCACATACGGTCATACGCAAGATGAAAGCGGTCTTTGCTAGGCATGGAATTCCTAAAGAGCTGGTAAGCGACCATGTTCCTTTTGCAAGTTGTGACATGCGACAGTTTGCAGCTTCATGGGGCATAAAGCTCGTCCACTCCAGTCCAGGATATCCGCAATCAAATGGCCTTGCAGAGAGGATGGTAAAGACAGTAAAGCATGCACTTAAAAAGGCAACACAAACAAGTACAGATCCACACTTAGCTCTCCTGTCACTCAGAAACACACCAGTGACTGGGACAGAGTTCTCCCCAGCACAAGTACTGATGGGAAGAGTGTTACGAAGTACCTTGCCAATTGCTACAGCTGTGCTACAACCCGCCATTCCAGAAGGATTTCATTCAAAGCTTAAACATTTGCAAGCAAGACAGGAACACTATTATAACTCCAACTCAAAACCTCTGCCTGAGTTCACTCCTGGTACCACAGTTCATATGACAACACGACGTGGATGGGAACCAGCAACAGTCATAAGCAAAAGAGGGGAGCCGCGTGCATATGATGTGCAAACCCCCAGTGGTGTCACTTTCAGGAGAAACAGGCGGCATCTAAGGAGAATCCACCCAAGTCTGCAGAGAGATGGTGAGTATGAGCTATTTGAACAGCCAGAAGCCTTACCAACGGAGGACTCAGAACCACCTCTCAGCCCACAGCAAGACCAGAGTGCACCTGCCTGTGAAGAGAGCACAGGTTCTCCATCAACTCCTATTCGAAGCACCAGAAGTGGGAGACAGATAAAACCTCCTTCAAAGTACAATGACTTTGAGATGAGCTAATGCTGATGATTGTGACCTGCTGATGGGTTAAGTTCAAGTTAATGTTAGTTAACCGAATAATATTAGTTAAAACAGATATGAGTGTTATGCAAATCAGTTTGTGTTTCTAAGGTCATATTGTATGCATAAAAAAGTATGGTTATTAGGGACCAATGTAATTTACTGAAATTGTTTTGAGGTCCAGTTATTCAGTCAAAGGGGACTATCTTACTTGGAAAAGGAGGATGTAGTATATTGTAGAAGTGGTCTGTTAGTCGGGGATTATGTTTGTACCTGGCAACCTTATGAGTGATGTGTGATCGCGATATCTGTGTCTTAGGGCCGTAGTTATTAAACGTTACATGCAAGGTGTTCAACGAGTACTTTTATTCCTGAACTAAAAAGTACAACAACGTATGTATTGTATAATACGTAGGCAGGGCTGTAGTGGAGGGTAAACGCACGTAAACGCCGTTCACGCCGCACCTCTGGAATTTTGGAAATAGCGTTTACGCACCTCTAAATATCGATTCCTGAGACATTTCCTGTAGATATAACACATACTCTTTAGTATACATGGGCCAACTGTGAGTGGAAAAGTTGTTAAAACCACTATTATTGTTAGACAGCGCTACAAAGAGTTGTATCTGATGTGCTTTAGTCTGTCCTAAACTACAAGAAACCCCAAGTTTGTCTATACCCCTGATGCTTAGTTAAAAGAAAAAGGACAGAAGACAATCTTTTAGAAATGAACCCATTGTTACGACCCGGCTCGTGAGCCGCAACATAAATTGGAGACAGACCCCAGAGTGTACAAAAATAGGCGTTTATTTCTATAACACAAAAACACGGAGCCAAGCACCAAGAATCCATGGGGTGCACACCAGCATCAAAAGCATGGTGAGGATTCAAGGCCTCTTCTGAGGGCAAACATCTCCTCAGGTGTGGACAATCAAGCAAATGATGCCCATTCACCACCCCAAAGGCTGTTGCACTGCCACTGCAAAGCTAGTTGGGGTGTAGCATCAATCCATCAACCCATACACACACCTGAATAATTTCAGAACTACTGTATATAATCAGGGCGTCCATTTTCCAGAATTCTGCTGTTGATGCCTCGATATAGAAGTCCCACCCACTCTAAAAACCTCCCTGGAAAACCCATTTTTCGTAGTACCAGAAACAGGTACTAATTTGTGACCTGATCAAAAGCTTTTTCAAAATGTAAATTTATGACTAATAGTCAAAAGTTTCTGTCTCTAGCAAAACAGACGATATGTCCATGAGCCTCCTCCAAGGGACAGCACAGTTTGGATCAGTGGATCAGCTCCTCTAAAGATGTTGACATCCATTTTGAATAAACCTCACTTAAATGTGTACACCTAACATTTAAAACTGTAATTGGCCTGAAGTTCCAGAGGTCAGTCCTGTCTTCTTTTTTGTGTGTAACAAAGAACCCATCCCTGCGCTAAAGCTGTTGGGGAGTCGGTCTAGTCCTTCAAGCTCTTTAGTTAGTCAGTTAATCACATGCTCAAATGTTCCAGAAGGTCTAATGTAATTCCATCCCTGTGGTTATAAAAACCCTCAATCACCATTCAAATGTCTTTTGTGTCAGTAAAATGTTTGACTTCTCCCTTTAAAGCGGTGATTGCCCCTTTCTTCACTTTTCTTTTCTTTAAAAAGTGTCTAGTGCATTTTCCTCTTCCTCTGTATCAGAGGGTGTCATCATGGGCATTTCCACGTTTCACCAGTAGATGGCACCCTTGACCTACTCTCCAGTTTGTTCTCCATGTCTCTCGTTCCTGTGGCCAGAGCAGCGGGTTCACTCTCGCACTCAGCTAACTTCCTCTTAGTGTCTGTTTAACGTCCTGAGGAACAGTAGGACAATGGTCACCATCGGTACACTGTAATGTTTCATCAGTTCAGAAAACAGGGGCCATAATTCACAGGACTTCATAATTTACATATGCAAGAAACACACCACATTGTCCATGAAACCAAACCTCTTCAAAATCGTTTGTTAATACTAAGTAGAATTAGTTTATGGTTCCAGGTATAGTACCAGACACAGTTGTGTAGTATTTCCCTATATATTTCAGCTGTATTCTCCAACCTTGTAATTGTTTTCTAACTGTCATTCAAAAATGAAAAGGACAAAAACAAGAATACTTGAAATCATTGAATTTCTGTTTGTTTGATGGATTAAATACTGTCTTCGCCTGAAGTATATGCAGGGGACTGAATTATTTGGCTGTGAGCTGAATTAGATGGTGGTTTCACCTCAACACCGCCCCCTATTGATACATCTGTGCCAAGAAGAACAGCTTGTAGACATAGTAGTGGCACTTATAGGCTAATACACAAATAATGAAAATTACACTCAGAGCCATTTTCTGTGGTGTGATACACAGATATGAATCAGCACCGGCAACCTTATACTGATGACTTACTATACCATTGAAAATATAAAATTAAATTTGGACAAAAAATTAAATTGTTTAAAAATAAACAGCTTTATTCACATTTTCACATACATTTGTGTACGGGCAT
Organism: Clupea harengus; assembly: GCF_900700415.2. Lineage (NCBI taxonomy): Eukaryota > Metazoa > Chordata > Actinopteri > Clupeiformes > Clupeidae > Clupea > Clupea harengus. Next base: position 26,366,826 of record NC_045169.1, on the reverse strand, counting down.
ATGAGAAACATGCTGGTTTCAGCCCCAATACAAAAAGGAATCACAATCACCCTAATTGTATTCTTTTCCTGAAATGGAAAAGCTCCGGTCAATCTTACCCGTTCTCACCAGCCGTCCTGTCCTCTTTCTTCAAGGGGCCTCGGTGTCTTACAGACGACCCGTTTGAGATTACGATCTGGTTCGTGGCTGGGATACTAAGATAAGGTGGCCAGCATTCTCGGAGGTAGCTTAGTCCATAGTAAAACACAGACGCGGATCTTGGTGTTAATAAAGAGGACCTCTTGTATTTATTGTCAAAGAGGTCAAAAGTTACAAGTAAATTAAAAGTACTATCTATGAAAAGAAATGAAAAGTGAGAGTAACAAAGTTCTCTAAGCAAACAAGCAAAGACAAAAAAAGAAAAGAAGACTAAAGACTCGCAAACACAAACTGCATTCGCCTTTTAAATCCCTTGCACATGCATACAAGTTCTAAACCACCTCCTTTTTCCTGACGCCTCCTAGCAACATACAGTGGGGAAAATAAGTATTTGAACCCCTACCGATTTCGCAAGTTTGGCCACTTGCAAAGAAATGTGTGATCTATAATTGTAATAGTAGGTGTATTTTAACAGTGAGAAACAGAATATCAACAAAAAAATCCAGAAAACTGCATTTTATAACATTTATGACTTAATTTGCATTTGATGCAGAAAATAAGTATTATTTTCCCCACTGTATGTTCATCTCTGACCCATGTGTCACATCCTCGGCTTCCCTCGCCGGCCCAATAGGCCCCTCCCATTACACAATGTACAGCACAGTGAAGTTTGCAAACTCTCTCAAAGTACACATTGTTCTGCTTTACATTCTCGTTGGTTAAGCACATTTTCATATTTCACGCATTTTTCAGCAAGCATATATGGATATAGGTTTGTGTAAGCATAACTCAAGCAATTTCCACACACAGTTATTTAGCATGTTTCACACCACATATTAGAAGAGCACACAGTGGTTATATCATTGCAAGACATGACTCAAGCATCATTCAGAAAAACACATATAGAATATATGGTTATCAATCATTATCAATTGCATATGGGTTGGTACGGGTTGCAGGTCCACTCTCATGAGCCATATTCATCAATGTGGACAAGTATAAGTGTACAACTGACAGAGAGGATTACAGTAAGAGCTTGGCTCCTTATAGACAGGTCAGTAGCAGTTTGTGCATCAACCATGGGAAAATATTTACATTAATTTAAACCAACACTCATAAGGCTCATGAGAATAGAAAGTCATTCATCCCAAATATGACTGGCAAGCTAACTGAAAGGACTGCCCTTAAAAATGACACAACTCTAAATCTGAGCTTACATGAGTGAAAGAATATGATCAGTGAGTGCTGAGAGAAGAGTTTTCAGCTACACCTTTGAAACAATTTTGCTGGAGGAATTGTTGGAGGTTGAAATATACTAATCTGGTACTAATCAATAAAGTCTACTTCACCTCTTACCTGTTAACTAATGTTGGTAATGACATGGTTTGGTAACACATGTTATTCATTAACACATAACTAATTGGTGTCTGTATCAGTGCCCAATATTAAGCACCATTAATCATTTATTGGGCCAGTATTCACCAATTTCTTATTCTCACTGAATAGGTTAAATATTATTTGTACAACCTTAATAACCCACTAGTTGGTCTTACCCAATGTTTACTGATATATAGCAAAAATCAAAAGAAGATTCATAGCCTTTCATAATATACTCTCTACATATGCCACTTACAGCAGCATAGAATAGTTGTAGAACAGGTATTCCTACCTGCAGACTTTACTTTACTTTACCAACAAACAAACTGGACCAAAGGGTTCATCTGATAGCCGCACGAGACAGAGAGATCTGTCAGAACCTGATGGAGGCTTAAGGCTTTGGAAAAGGTCTCTGCCTCGTGGAAACAAAAGATGGTGACTTGTGACGGTTGTAGTAGGGCACTTTGGACGCATGTCGTATGTTCTGAGAAATTGTCTTTTTTTAAATAAAAATGTCTAACTCACGCAAGGATTTCATCCTTTTCATGTCATTTTTAGTCCACTTCACAACAAGGAACCTGTTTTAAAGGAATAATGAGATATGTACAGTTTTTTAAGGATGAATGTGTCTGTAGTTGTAGTGGGCCATTTTCATCATTTCAGTCTGATTATGGAAAGTACTCTAAAACTGGGAACTTGTGTTGTGTCAATAATTATATACTATGTAGGTATCACTGATTGAAGTGCACTCATTGCTCTTGAACAACTTTCCACTTTAGAACAAGGGTCCTGCCTCCCACTCACCACTAGCAGCCTGGGTGAGGACCATTACCATTACTGCCTCCCAGTCACCACTAGCAGCCTGTGTGAGTACCATTACCATTACTGCCCCCCCCCCAGTCACCACTAGCAGCCTGGGTGAGGACCATTACCATTACTGCCTCCCAGTCACCACTAGCAGCCTGGGTGAGGACCATCACCATTACTGGACCTGCTGTGCCATTGCATTGAGCAATGAAACACTGTTTCTCAGTAGAGATACTTATTCTACAATGATTCTGTCCCTACAGGTGACGTATTTAGACAGTGTCTTAGCAGGCTACAAACTTTCTTTTTGTATTCTTAAAATATATCATACATCATAAGATTACGTTGAGACTAACTAGTTGGTTATTAAGGATGTACCAATAATATATTACATATTCAGAGATTAATAAAGAGGCTAACACAGGCCTAATAAATGATGCTTAATGCAGACTTTATTTGGCACTTATACAGACGCATATTAGTTATGTGTGAATGGTTAACGTATGTTCCCTAAACTAAAGTGTTTCCCTAGTTTTATGTCCAGAAATCAGATCAAACGTAATTCATGTAAAATCCATACCCCACGTCAGACACTCTCCTACGAAATTTCTATCTACAGCTTTTAGTCTCACAGATTATTTTAAATGAGTCACCACACAATATGTCATTCCACTTTCCTCTTGTAATCATGGCACAGTTTTCTCCATCTGGATTAGATCCCATGTGGTTATCTGGCTGGTTTACGCCCCAAAAGCTGGAAGAAGAGCAGAGTCCAGAGAGCACATAAACATAATAAATGGTGCTCATAATCTGTACATTAAACCATGCCAGGCATCAGATTTCAGCTCTTTACTTTATTTTTAGATCTGGACATATCTAACCAATGAAATGACTTTAAATGTGAATTTAAACAGGTAATTATGTTTGGATTGTACCAACTTTGGGTTTGTGAGGGGTGTGTTGTCCACCCAGCGCCATTTGCCCTCTTCCTGAACATCAGTTAAACCAATCCAGTGATGTTCAGTCTTGGTCTTCAGGAAATCCTAATGTAAGAAATATCACTCATGATCTTCATCAGCAACATAATGATAACTACTGCAATAACTATTTCATCATGCTGATTTCAATCACATTAGTCTTTAAAGCTTGTTAACTCATTTGTAGTTTGTGAATAGGATTGATCAATTAATCTTTTTGCATCTGATGAATCTTAGTTTTCATTTCCAGGTAGAGTGGGGTATCAGATTAGTATCACACAAGAGGGCGTGAGGTTGAAACTGCTGTAATACATTTATGTAGAAAATGTTTTAAACCCAAGCTAAGATGACCTTTATTGATCCCACACAGGGAAATGTGCTGAATAACTGAGAGTCACAAATAGGTAGTTGTAATTGCTGAGAGCACTGATTAATATTCTTATAACTACATACCTGATGTATATCCAGGATTGCAGGCCGTATTGCTTTTCAGTGTCACCACGTTATTTCTGATTTAGTTTTTCTAACTAACATATTTTATATTTTTTGCATTATAATGTATTTTAATTATGATTAAAGTATAAGTACTTCTCATAAGCCATTTTCCCTCATTATTCCTTACATACATACATCAATATATGAGTTCCCATTAAGGTATAAAATATTTATCACTCATAATTATCACTGCCCATTTCCCAATGATGCATATTTGATTGCCTCTTAAAAAATGTCTGCTTCATACTTAAACCTAGACCTCTACTTAAGTAAACTGATATATTCAATGACATTAGTGAATGATGACTACAGACTTGTAAGTAATGAACACATCGTTTGCTTGTATAGAGATCTAACTGGTTACTGGTACAGATTTCTGCTACCTGCTTACTCAGCCATGTCAGTCAATGGAAGAGCGGGAATTGCTGAATGACTTCTGAATAATTTCATACAAATTGGATGTAAATAATGTACTATTTTAAAACAGGATGCTGTTGCTGATGTTATATCAGGTAAGGAAATTATCTTGAGTGGCCCTCGGAGACACGTATCATTAACTTGGTGTTTAACACATGACGCAAATAATGCTGTATATATATATATATATATATATATGCAATAGCCATTATAGCATTCACACAAATAATCTGCACACTTGTAAACAAGTAAACAGTTTCTGCTCTCAGGTATGTTGGAGGTATAGGACAGGGGACTATTGCACCAAAAATGAGTTCACCAGCCACTACTGATTAGAGTTTAGTACATTAGAGTTAGATAGTAAACTATGAAATGTTTTTAAGGAATTAATATGTCATACCATTTCTTGTTGACTGGTAATGATGACCAGGTGTCCTCCCATAGTCACACAGGCATCTCTGCTCTCAGTCCAGTTCATCACATCAGTGGAGAAGTGGTAACATGATCCATCGAAGTACTCCCAGTCATCAGCACACTTTGCTCCTTTTTAAGGGATATAATTCATAATGACCACCAGAACTGACATTTAGTTTCTCATGAATTGTTGAAATACTGTATGTATATACCGCTACTTTGACTGAAACAAAGATAGCTATTACTACAGTCATACTGATAACCTCTTGTTACATGGTCAAAACCTGATATGGACAGACCTGTTGCTTTTTCAGTACTTTTGTGCACCAGAAGGAAGACAAGGTCTAGGAACCTCCAGTCCACCACAGATGTAAGGAAATCTCACCTTGTAGCTCAGTCTTCAGCACTGTGTTCTCCTTGGTGAGATTATCAATTCGGTTTTTCTGCTCAATTAACATCCTTTCAGTTTCTGTTGAAAGAAAGAAATGAACATTAGACTATACCATTAAAAGAAGTCCAGAATAAATTAATCTATGGGCATTAAACACATTTTTAATATCATAATAACAGGGAACTTTTCAGTCAATTTCATGGGGAACAGGTTTTCCCTTTGCTGTATGAAAAAGAAGCCAGTTATTTTCTTTGTTTTTGTCCCTCATAAAGATTATTATTAACTTGGGAACAGAAATAGTCAAAGTCCAGGGAAGTCGAGCTTAATCAGAGTTAATGACTTAGTAAACAATAGTGCATTATAGTAAGGCAATTTAATATATTTACAGTCAACATCCTTAGACAAGAACACTTGACCCTGGGATTTCTTTAGTTAGTATTACACATGACAGTACAACTTTTCAGGCATTCTTACCATTACTGGGGAACCCTCAATACACTGCTAAGATGGTAACTTTAGCTAATGTTACTAGCCTACTGTTTTTCCCATAGATTTCCCAGAATCAGGCACATTTACGTTAAAAAAAGAAAACAGTGTGCAGATGGTCTTCATAGTAGACCAATATTAATAAATATACATCTGTCGAAACATATGAAAATTATAAAAGGTAGGTTCACACAATGACAACACAGTAAAAACAACCACAGATGACAACGGTACATTGTGCTTGTTAGTGTAAGGCAGAAGCTCACAGCCTACTCCTATCAGGAGGCATGGGAGATTTTAAGCACCGCCTCTATACCAAATATGATCTATGATGAAATATGTTCATGTGGGAGATTCATGTCTTGATTCATGTCTGTGGAGGAAAAGAGAAAGGTTTCTTAGGCTCATGGAGTTTTATTACTGCAGGCATGTGACCAGAGTTGTGTGTTTCAGGGTCATGTTGGAGCTTCAATACTGCAAGCATGTGGCCAGAGTTGTGTGTTTCAGGGTCATGTTGACTCTGAAGAGTGACATTTTTACTTCACTGTCAGCCATTTCTATGTGACAAGCATGTCTGATGTTGTATTACACCAAATGCTTCCTTATTCCAAAAAGGCTGGTCATCCCCAGGCAGAGGTACCATTAAGGAAAAGAACCATAACTGTGATCTGTTTCTCCGGAAAGAAGGCACAGAACCACAATTCATTAGAGGACAGGCATTAGCATCACAACAGATTATATGTGGTTAAGATTTATCATCTTTGTATTGTTTCTTACCTGAAAGTTCAATCTCTAGAGCCTGTTTCTCAGTCGTTATGTTGTCATATCCTACTCTCAGTGTTTCAAACTTGTGTTCAACATCTGTGGCAGCAGAAGATATAGACACGATATAAAGTTATACACACTTAGTATAGCCTGCCATTTTGTTTACATCTGACATGTTGACAGTTACTCTGAAGAGAAGGTTTGTGGTTCAGATTGATTATCTTTTTAACGTTTCTTACCTGAAAGTTCAAACTCACAAGCCTTTTTCTCAGTCGTTATGTTGTCATATCCTACCTTCAGTGTTTCAAACTTGTGTTCAACATCTGTGGCAGCAGAAGATATAGACACGATATAAAGTTATAGAGACTTTGTATAGCCTGCCATTTTATTTACATCTGACATGTTGACAGTTACTCTGAAGAGAAGGTTTGTGATTCAGATTGATTATCTTTTTAACGTTTCTTACCTGAAAGTTCAAACTCACAAGCCTTTTTCTCAGTCGTTATGTTGTCATATCCTACCTTCAGTGTTTCAAACTTGTGTTCAACATCTGGGGCAGAAAACAGACAAAGAGCTTCATGTAGTGTACTCAATCATGCATGCTAACTCACTCACCCACTCATGCATGCTAACTCACTCATGCTAACTCACTCACTCACTCCACTCACTCACTCACTCACCCACTCACTCATGCTAACTCACTCACTCATGCTAACTCACTCATGCATGCTAAATCACTCACCCACTCACTCATGCTAACTCACTCACTCACTCACATGCTAGCTCACTCATGATAACTCACCCACTCACTCATGCTAACTCACTCACTCACTCACATGCTAGCTCACTCATGATAACTCACTCACTCACTCATGCTAACTCACTCACTCACTCATGCTAACTCACCTGTTATATCCACCCTCAAAAAATCTGTAAACAGAACAAGGGTGCTGTGTTATCATCACAGTAATCATTATTGTCATGAACTATGTTTTGTGATTTTGATCTGCGTGTATGTAACACATTTTAGATTCATGATTTTTCAATTGACATACTAACAATTTACATACTGTTATGCTGTTCAGAATTGCCTATCACAGAAATACTAACATGGTATATGGTGGTAGTATTTATATATTGTTGACACATTTTGGGGATTTTTCAGCCTTGAACCGACTATAAAATACACACTTTCTCACTTGGTAGCACACTAATGAACATGGTGAACCCTCACTTTTTAAAAACACACTCACATAACACTTGAAAAGCCACAAGAAAAGATCCAAGGATGACACAGAGGACGGCCAGGATGGTTAACTTCAGTTTCAAGAGACCCATCTCATCCACGTTTAACTGGCAACAATTTGCTTCCTCAGAACTCTGATCTGGGGAAGAATAAAGTCCTTGCTAGCATGATAACTAGTGTCTTTTGGTGGTATGATTTTTGATGTCATTCTGTACGAATGGGTTGTTCGTGCATCTTCACATAGTGGGCTGGTCTACACAGAACTGCACAGTGCATAGCCTTGGCAGCTAGCCAGAGCAATAGGTGTCTTTATATGTCCTTCACATGACCATATACCTTCAAAATTAATTAAACCTAAGGTAGTTATTTATAAAAGCATAAAAGTGTTAAATTCTTGCATAGTGTTGCTTTAAAAAGTTTTCCATCCTGAAGCCTTATACAAAACACTATGAGAATAAAACAATTATAAAACAATAAATCAATTTTAAAATTCAATGTGGAACTAACCATTCCCTTTTGCCTGATCTTCACCGGACATCTTTTCTGACATGTTTGTACCTGTAGAGGGCAGCAGAGAGAAGGGGTATTTCAGAGTTGACAATAGTAGGAGATAGAAAAGGATAAAACAGTATGAACAAATACAAAAATAGGAAATAAATAATTATAATAATAATAATAACAAAATCAAACTAAATGATAATGTTCAATGTCTACCCTTTAAAATTGGTGTCCTGTGTTACTCTATAACTGTACATGTTTCTTTATGAGCCACATGAGATTCAAGCAGTTTACCATAAGGGCTGATACATGACCCCTTTAGTTTTTATCCAAACTTTTTTCCAAAGTACACATATGCCAAACATGGGCAAAAGTCTTTTTTTTCACTCTTTTCAACCTTTATTTAAATACAATCATAGGGTTCTTAAAGTGTCAAGGAGCTACAGCTTAAAGTAACACTATGGAGTTTCTGGAGCTGCCAGGCTACTTGCACTTGCTTTAATATTGACTGTGTTAGGAAAGTTGTTGACTCGCTAGTTTGTCATCAACAAAGATAATTTCAACAGGTTTCACTAAGTTTAGCCGCTAGCAAGACATCTCATTAGCTTGTTATATTCCCATAACTTGGACATTGATGCTAGTAATAAGTGATCAGTCAAACATCAAGCAAGTGCAACACAAGACAATGTAAGAAAGCAAATAAGTTACTGAATAGTCCAGCAGAAAGTAGCTCCCTACCTGGCGGCTCTAGAAACTCCATAGTGTTACTTTAATGTAGACAAAAAAAATTAGGATATCGCCTTCAAAATATCAGTGTGCCTTCATTCAACCCTCCTGAAATGTTGCCACATGAATGTAGGGACCACAGACTTTTGAAGCTGCCCACTTGATCGAGGCTAACCCAAGGCACCACCACTAGGTGGCCCTTCAAAACAGTACTTTTAGTTTTTGGTGCGTCAGTCAGATGCCTCTAACAGCTTGCAACACCATAGAGCCGTGTTCACACATACATAAATTGAATTAGCACTAATGTATGAATGACTTGATAAATCATATAAAGCTGACTATTATAACCAGGGACGTGCACAGGAATTTTGAAGGGCCATTGCTCTGCCCTGGAAAAAATGGGCAACACGTTCATTTTTGTAACCGCCGCCGCCACGCCCCCTCCCCCTGGATGCATATTCTGCCTATATCACTTGAAACTCTGATATTGTCAGGGTCGATCACTAACCGCCGCCGCCACGCCCCCTCCCCCCGTGCAAATATTCCGTGATGAAGTTCTGCAGCCGTAATACTATTTAAAAATATATATATATTTCCTTCGGTGGGGCAACTTCAGTCGAGGAGGGCAAACGGGCAGTTGCCCGAGCAACCTTAGCCCCCTCCTGTGCACGTCCCTGATTATAACAATAGTATAGTCTATATATCGGCTTGAACCTCAACAACACTTCACTGTTTTGGGGGCTTTTTTAGCCTTAGTGATATCAGACAGTGTAGAGACAGAACATCAATGCAAGAGAGATTGGACGTAGAATCAGGAAACTACAGAGGTCACACTCAATCCCAGGTCGCCATGGTAACTTAGACCTGTACATGGTGTGGGATGCTACTGCTTGTGCCACAGCTCCCACACACTCCACTGTTTTTAGAAGATCTAAACACAAGTAGATTCAGCCTGCATCAACTTCCACATTACTAGGTCCACAGTTTCACTGTGACACACAGTTCCTACGCCCACAGCGTAGTTTTGGGAAGATTGAACAAAGGCACACAGAAATATTTGAAGGTCAAATTACGAATTTCCATTTTCTTCAAAATTATGCATGAGCCAAATGACACTTTAGGAGCACAAATAACTTCTTTAGGAAAGGTATTTTCTGAATCTTACAGAAAGTGCCTTTTAATAGGCAATAATTCCACTAAACATTGACATTACAATAAACTTGTATGACAACTTGATAACAATACTTGAAAATGTATTATGTCAGTTGTTGAGGTTAATCATCATTGCACAGGCTCATATCCAGCTGATATCCTTACAAGATTATCTGAAGTAAGCGTCATTCACAATTAATGAGTAAATCGTTTTTTTTCTCTGCACCTAGTTAAGTCAGCAAATGTGTTGACTTTGAAGTTACTACTAGTATGTACAGTGCAAACATATACCAAACACGACACAAGCACTGAGAAACCTTTGGCATGAAGTCTGACTAGACCAGAAGAGGAGGACAGCACTGGTAATAACATTACACCATCTGGTGATGTGGAACAAATGAAAAAGGACAAAAATTGTGTCTTTTGTGTTTTAGGGGAAGTAAAGAGTGAGACCGTCCAAATTAGCAGAACTACTACAACTGTCAAAAAGGTATTAATGTCAAAGGGAAGTATTCAGGTAGTGTTGGTTATTCAGCATGGTATTCTACATGCATGTTGATGAATACCTGCAATTTAGATGATTGTGAAATTTAAACTTCATAGGCAATATATCGTCAGAGGTATTTTGCCACTCCAGTAAAATAACAGCAAATAAGTCTCTAAATGTGATTGAATAAACAATCAACTAAACAGAGACACAAACAAACACATAAATAAAATGTCTAGGTAGGTTCAGTGAAGTTTACAAACAATATGATGTGCAATATATAACAATCTATTGCTCACAACATCCTACATAATCGTTCATAAGCATTGAATGTACAAAAAGTTAAAGCTCTCTCGCTTTTCAGTTACCTGTGGTAGAGTCCTTCGATGTGTCCTTTGGTGTTAAATTCAAGTAGATTTTGTCCTCGGACATCGTTGTGATCTCTAAGTTCCAGTCAAGAGGTGATTGAGAGCTATAAGACAGAAATTTGTCTCCTGTCAGTCTCTTTAACTTAGGAAGTTCAGCTGTCATACAGAGTTATTTGCAATTGTGTGACAGTTCCCCTACAATTCCTCTTTTATACCCTCACAGGAAGTAACAACAATATTCATGCAAGTTAACGAATCATGATTCCTGAGTCATTTCCTGTAGATATAATACATATTCTTTAGTATACATGGGCCAAGTTTGAGTGGAAACGTTGTTAAAACCACTATTATTGTTAGACAGCGCTACAAAGAGTCTTATCTGATATACTTTAATCTGTCCTAAACTACAAGAAACCCCAAGTTTGTTTATACCCCTGATGCTTAGTTAAAAGAAAAAGGACAGAAGATAATCTTTTAGAAATGAACTCATTGTTACGACCCGGCTCGTGAGCCGCAACATATAATGGAGACAGACCACAGAGTGTACAAAAACAGAGTTTATTTCTAGAACACAAAAACACGGAGCCAAGCACCAAGAATCCATGGGGTGCACACCAGCATCAAAAGCATGGTGAGGATTCAAGGCCTCTTCTGAGGGCAAACATCTCCTCAGGTGTGGACAATCAAGCAAATGATGCCCATTCACCACCCAAAGGCTGTTGCACTGCCACTGCAAAGCTAGTTGGGGTGTAGCATCAATCCATCAACCCATACACACACCTGAATAATTTCAGAACTACTGTATATAATCAGGGCGTCCATTTTCCAGAATTCTGCTGTTGATGCCTCGATATAGAAGTCCCACCCACTCTAAAAAACCTCCCTGGAAAACCCATTTTTCGTAGTACCAGAAACAGGTACTAATTTGTGACCTGATCAAAAGCTTTTTCAAAATGTAAATTTATGACTAATAGTCAAAAGTTTCTGTCTCTAGCAAAACAGACGATATGTCCATGATCCTCCTCCAAGGGACAGCACAGTTTGGATCAGTGGATCAGCTCCTCTAAAGATGTTGATATCCATTTTGAATAAACCTCACTTAAATGTGTACACCTAACATTTAAAACTGTAATTGGCCTGAAGTTCCAGAGGTCAGTCCTGTCTTCTTTTTTGTGTGTAACTAAGAACCCATCCCTGCGCTAAAGCTGTTGGGGAGTCGGTCTAGTCCTTCAAGCTCTTTAGTTAGTCAGTTAATCACATGCTCAAATGTTCCAGAAGGTCTAATGTAATTCCATCCCTGTGGTTATAAAAACCCTCAATCACCATTCAAATGTCTTTTGTGTCAGTAAAATGTTTGACTTCTCCCTTTAAAGCGGTGATTGCCCCTTTCCTCACTTTTCTTTTCTTTAAAAAGTGTCTAGTGCATTTTCCTCTTCCTCTGTATCAGAGGGTGTCATCATGGGCATTTCCACGTTTCACCAGCAGATGGCACCCTTGACCTACTCTCCAGTTTGTTCTCCATGTCTCTCGTTCCTGTGGCCAGAGCAGCGGGTTCACTCTCGCACTCAGCTAACTTCCTCTTAGTGTCTGTTTAACGTCCTGAGGAACTAACAGTAGGACAATGGTCACCATCGGTACACTGTAATGTTTCATCAGTTCAGGAAACAGGGGCCATAATTCACAGGAACTCATAATTTACATATGCAAGAAACACACCACATTGTCCATGAAACCAAACCTCTTCAAAATCGTTTGTTAATACTAAGTAGAATTAGTTTATGGTTCCAGGTATAGTACCAGACATAGTTGTGTAGTATTTCCCTATATATTTCAGCTGTATTCTCCAACCTTGTAATTGTTTTCTAACTGTCATTCAAAAATGAAAAGGACAAAAACAAGAATACTTGAAATCATTGAATTTCTGTTTGTTTGATGGATTAAATACTGTCTTCGCCTGAAGTATATGCAGGGGACTGAATTATTTGGCTGTGAGCTGAATTAGATGGTGGTTTCACCTCAACACCGCCCCCTATTGATACATCTGTGCCAAGAAGAACAGCTTGTAGACATAGTAGTGGCACTTATAGGCTAATACACAAATAATGAAAATTACACTCAGAGCCATTTTCTGTGGTGTGATACACAGATATGAATCAGCACCGGCAACCTTATACTGATGACTTACTATACCATTGAAAATATAAAATTTAAATTTGGACAAAAAATTAAATTGTTTAAAAATAAACAGCTTTATTCACATTTTCACATACATTTGTGTACGGGCATATGAGAAACATGCTGGTTTCAGCCCCAATACAAAAAGGAATCACAATCACCCTAATTGTATTCTTTTCCTGAAATGGAAAAGCTCCGGTCAATCTTACCCGTTCTCACCAGCCGTCCTGTCCTCTTTCTTCAAGGGGCCTCGGTGTCTTACAGACGACCCGTTTGAGATTACGATCTGGTTCGTGGCTGGGATACTAAGATAAGGTGGCCAGCATTCTCGGAGGTAGCTTAGTCCATAGTAAAACACAGACGCGGATCTTGGTGTTAATAAAAAGGACCTCTTGTATTTATTGTCAAAGAGGTCAAAAGTTACAAGTAAATTAAAAGTACTATCTATGAAAAGAAATGAAAAGTGAGAGTAACAAAGTTCTCTAAGCAAACAAGCAAAGACAAAAAAAGAAAAGAAGACTAAAGACTCGCAAACACAAACTGCATTCGCCTTTTAAATCCCTTGCACATGCATACAAGTTCTAAACCACCTCCTTTTTCCTGACGCCTCCTAGCAACATACAGTGGGGAAAATAAGTATTTGAACCCCTACCGATTTCGCAAGTTTGGCCACTTGCAAAGAAATGTGTGATCTATAATTGTAATAGTAGGTGTATTTTAACAGTGAGAAACAGAATATCAACAAAAAAATCCAGAAAACTGCATTTTATAACATGTATGCCTAATTTGCATTTGATGCAGAAAATAAGTATTATTTTCCCCACTGTATGTTCATCTCTGACCCATGTGTCACATCCTCGGCTTCCCTCGCCGGCCCAATAGGCCCCTCCCATTACACAATGTACAGCACAGTGAAGTTTGCAAACTCTCTCAAAGTACACATTGTTCTGCTTTACATTCTCGTTGGTTAAGCACATTTTCATATTTCACGCATTTTTCAGCAAGCATATATTGATATAGGTTTGTGTAAGCATAACTCAAGCAATTTCCACACACAGTTATTTAGCATGTTTCACACCACATATTAGAAGAGCACACAGTGGTTATATCATTGCAAGACATGACTCAAGCATCATTCAGAAAAACACATATAGAATATATGGTTATCAATCATTATCAATTGCATATGGGTTGGTACGGGTTGCAGGTCCACTCTCATGAGCCATATTCATCAATGTGGACAAGTATAAGTGTACAACTGACAGAGAGGATTACAGTAAGAGCTTGGCTCCTTATAGACAGGTCAGTAGCAGTTTGTGCATCAACCATGGGAAAATATTTACATTCATTTAAACCAACACTCATAAGGCTCATGAGAATAGAAAGTCATTCATCCCAAATATGACTGGCAAGCTAACTGAAAGGACTGCCCTTAAAAATGACACAACTCTAAATCTGAGCTTACATGAGTGAAAGAATATGATCAGTGAGTGCTGAGAGAAGAGTTTTCAGCTACACCTTTGAAACAATTTTGCTGGAGGAATTGTTGGAGGTTGAAATATATTAATCTGGTACTAATCAATAAAGTCTACTTCACCTCTTACCTGTTAACTAATGTTGGTAATGACATGGTTTGGTAACACATGTTATTCATTAACACATAACTAATTGGTGTCTGTATCAGTGCCCAATATTAAGCACCATTAATCATGTATTAGGCCAGCATTCACCATTTCTTATTCTCACTGAATAGGTTAAATATTATTTGTACAACCTTAATAACCCACTAGTTGGTCTTACCCAATGTTTACTGATATATAGCAAGGATCAAAATCAAAAGAAGATTCATAGCCTTTCATAATATACTCTCTACATATGCCACTTACAGCAGCATATAATAGTTGTAGAACAAGTATCCCTACCTGCAGACTTTACTTTACTTTACCAACAAACAAACTGGACCAAAGGGTTCATCTGATAGCCGCACGAGACAGAGAGATCTGTCAGAACCTGATGGAGGCTTAAGGCTTTGGAAAAGGTCTCTGCCTCGTGGAAACAAAAGATGGTGACTTGTGACGGTTGTAGTAGGGCACTTTGGACGCATGTCGTATGTTCTGAGAAATTGTCTTTTTTTTAAATAAAAATGTCTAACTCACGCAAGGATTTCATCCTTTTCATGTCATTTTTAGTCCACTTCACAACAAGGAACCTGTTTTAAAGGAATAATGAGATATGTACAGTTTTTTAAGGATGAATGTGTCTGTAGTTGTAGTGGGCCATTTTCATCACTTCAGTCTGATTATGGAAAGTACTCTAAAACTGGGAACTTGTGTTGTGTCAATAATGATATACTATGTAGGCATCACTGATTGAAGTGCACTCATTGCTCTTGAACAACGTTCCACTTTAGAACAAGGGTCCTGCCTCCCAGTCACCACTAGCAGCCTGTGTGAGTACCATTACCATTACTGCCTCCCAGTCACCACTAGCAGCCTGGGTGAGTACCATTACCATTACTGCCCCAGTCACCACTAGCAGCCTGTGTGAGGACCATTACCATTACTGCCCCAGTCACCACTAGCAGCCTGGGTGAGTACCATTACCATTACTGCCTCCCACTCACCACTAGCAGCCTGGGTGAGGACCATTACCATTACTGCCTCGCAGTCACCACTAGCAGCCTGGGTGAGTACCATTACCATTACTGCCTCCCAGTCACCACTAGCAGCCTGGGTGAGTACCATTACCATTACTGCCTCCCACTCACCACTAGCAGCCTGGGTGAGGACCATTACCATTACTGGACCTGCTGTGACACTGCATTTAGCAATGAAACACTGTTTCTCAGTAGAGATACTTATTCTACAATGATTCTGTCCCTACAGGTGACGTATTTAGACAGTGTCTTAGCAGGCTACAAACTTTCTTTTTGTATTCTTAAAATATATCATACATCATAAGATTACGTTGAGACTAACTAGTTGGTTAATAAGGATGTACCAAGAATATATTACATATTCAGTGAGAATAATAAAGAGGCTAACACAGGCCTAATAAATGATGCTTAATGCAGACTTCATTTGGCACTTATACAGACACATATTAGTTATGTGTGAATGGTTAACATATGTTCCCTAAACTAAAGTGTTTCCCTAGTTTTATGTCCAGAAATCAGATCAAACGCAATTCATGTAAAATCCATCCCCCACGTCAGCCACTCTCCTACGAATTTTCTATCTACAGCTTTTAGTCTCACAGATTATTTTATATGAGTCACCACACGATATGTCATTCCACTGTCCTCCTGTAATCACGACACAGTCTTCTCCATTTAGATCATGTCCCATGTAGTTATCTGGCTGGCCTACACCCCAAAACCTGGAAGAAGAGCAGAGTCCAGAGAGCACATAAACACAATAAATGGTGCTCATAATCTGTACATTAAACCATGCCAGGTATCAGATTTCAGCTCTTTACTTTGTTTTTAGATCTGTACATATCTAACCAATGAAATAACATTAAATGTGAATTGTTTTGAGCAGAAACGGGTAATTATGTTTGGATTGTACCAACTTTGGGTTTGTGAGGGGTGTGTTGTCCACCCAGTGCCAGCTGGCCTCTTCCTGAGCATCAGTTAAACCAATCCAGTGCTCAGCCTTGCCCTTTAGGAAATCCTAATGTAAGAAACATCACTCTCATGATCTTGATAAGCAACATAATAATGACTAATGCAATAACCATTTCATCATGCTGATTCCGATCACATTAGTCTTCAAAGCTTGTCTACTCTTTTTACTCATTCATTCTTACTCATTGTTTTTTAATTTGTAGATTGTGAATAGGATTGATCAATTAATCTTTTGCCATCTGAAGAATCTTAGTTTTCATTTCCAGGTAGAGTGGGATATCCTGTTAGTATCACACAAGAGGGCGTGAGGTTGAAAAAGCTGTAATACATTTATGTAGAAAATGTTTTAGTCAACCAAAGATAAGATGACCTTTATTGATCCCACACAGGGAAAAGTGCTGAATACCTGAGAGTCACAAATAGGTAGTTATAATTGCTGGGAGCACTGATTAATATTCGTATTACTATATACCTAATGTATATCCAGGATTGCAGGCCGTATTGCTTTTCAGTGTCACCACGTTATTTCTTATTTAGTTTTTCTAATAAACATATTTTACAGTTTTCGCATTATGATGTATTTTAGTTATAATTAAAGTAAAAGTAGAGTAAAGTACCTTGGCTCAACACAAGCATAACGTTATGTTGGCAATGAATGGTATTAAAGGAATTTTGGGATAGATGTTTAAAAAGAAAATACAATACAATCCATATTCCCTCATTATTCCTTACAAACATACATAAATATATGAGTTCTGTAGGTGGTCTCACCATAGACTACATTACCCAGAGTCCCCTTATCACTTTCATTCCTTATCTACATTTCAACAACTCAGCATTGGTCGCAACAAGGTCATAAAATTTTCCTTTAAAACAGCCCCAAACCCGAAAATCTCTCTCTCTCGCGGTGGTTTTTGCAGCAGTGAATTCCATTCACAAATAGAGATACTCGACCCTACAGAATAATTCTCATTAGGACAAAGGACGACACGACGACACGTAGCCCATAGAACTTCTGATCAAAGTCCCAATCTACTTGAAATCGTTTAGTTGCACCCTGAGTTTACATCAATAGTACTACACTGCAGCCCAGCAGTTTATTGAATACGAGAAGGCGACCGGCTCCCTCCTCATCTATTCAAGTCGACATTGGAAAAGTTAATTTCCCTTCATTTCCCTTCAAGACTCACCACGACCTCCACCAGGCCGTCCCGAGTCCAGTTGACGAACTGAAACAGAAGAAAGAAATCCGGCTCCTTCCACACGCCTGCGTCCTACGCTGCTCCACGGAAGACCGCAGAAAACATCTTGGTCGCTACGCAAGAGCGATCGAAGTAAGGCTAATATCTGGGCAGAACTTAGTTTTATATGTATGTTTTAATCTATGTGATAAGTGTTGTTATTTTTATTTCGTTAAGATTTAAATGCAAACTGAAATTCACAATCTACCTGGTCTGTGACCGTGGATAATCTTGCTTGGTTCTTTTGCTAGTGTTAGATAGTTTTGTTCATGCACCATCTCTCTATCTCTCTCTCTCTAACTCCCCTTATATCACCACCTGAACATATACACGCACACATCGCGATTTCAGTGTTGTAAAGAGCTTGTATTGAATTAAGGCCTAGCTCAGATTTTGTCCTTAAGGCAAGAATCCTTTGTTCAGGCATTCTTTACTTTGCGCACTTCCCCCAACTAAATTTGCCCCTAAGCAACATAGCGTTCCTGTCTCGGACCCGCAGCAGCATCCGGTGACCATTCTCCCTCTAGTTGGGGCCTGACGCACTCTTGACTTCACGCACACAGCATCTATCACCTGTGCGCTTGCGCATAGCCTCCCTCTCACTTCCCCCATCTCTTCATTGAGCGCGCGACCGCATTTACTCGCAACTGCGCATACCCACACACGCACGCACCCGCTCACACACGCACGCACCGGCTCACACACACACACACACACACAGACAGAGACGAGAAAGCTAACGCACCCTCCTCTGCATTGCTGAAACAGACTACCTCATTCCCCAATTCCACTTTGTGCCTTACTCAATTGTTTTACTCCAGTGTGTATGTTATTATACCTGGTTTGATATTACTATTAATTACCGTTTGTTACTTTTAATAAATTGTTTATTTTAGACTTAAACAAGTGTCTTGCCTGTTATTGTTCCAATATTCCACACAAATAATCTGCACACTTGTAAACAAGTAAACAGTTTCTTCTCTCAGGTATGTTGGAGGTATAGAACAGGGGGCTGCTGCACCAAAAATGAGTTCACCAGCCTCTACTGATTAGAGTTTAGTACATTAGAGTTAGATAGTAGACCATGAAATATTTTTAAGGGGTTAATATGTCATACCCATTCTTGTTGACTGTTTACGATGACCAGGTGTCCTCCCATAGTCACACAGGCATCTCTGCTCTCAATCCAGGTCTTCTTATCAGTGGAGAAGTGGTAAAATGATCCATTGAAGTACTCCCAGTCATCAGCACACTTCCTCACTCCTATTTAAGAGATATAATTCATAATGACCATCCAAACTGACATTTAGTTTGTCATGATCTGTTGACATACTGTATGTATATACCGCTACTGACAAAACAAACAAAGACAGCCTACAGTCATACAGATAAGTAGTCTTGTTACATGGTCAAAACCTGATATGGACAGACCTGTTGCTTTTTCAGTACTTTTATGCACCAGAAGGAAGAAGACAAAGTCTAGGAACTCCAGTTCACCACGGATGTATGGAAATCTCACCTTGTAGCTCAGTCTTCAGCACTGTGTTCTCCTTGGTGAGATCATCATTTCTGTTTTTCTGCTCAATTAACATCCTTTCAGTTTCTGTTGAAAGAAAGGAAAACAACAGTAGACTATGCCATTAAAAGAAGTCCAGAATAAATTCATCTATGGGCATTAAACACATTTTTAATATCATAATAACAGGGAACTTTTCAGTCAACTTCACGAGGAACAAGTTTTCCCTTTGTGGTATGAAAAAGAAGCCAGTTATTTTCTTTGTTTTTGTCCCCCATAAAGATTATTATTAACTTGGGAACAGAAATAGTCAAAGTCCAGGGAAGTCGAGCTTAATCAGAGTTAATGACTTAGTAAACAATAGTGCATTATAGTAAGGCAATTTAATATATTTACAGTCAACATCCTTAGACAAGATAACTTGACCCTGGGATTTCTTTAGTTAGTATTACACATGACAGTACAACTTTTCAGGCATTCTCACCATTACTGGGGAACCCTCGATACACTGCTAAGATGGTAACTTTAGCTAATGTTACTAGCCTACTGTTTTTCCCATAGATTTCCCAGAATCAGGCACATTTACATTAAAAAAAGAAAACAGTGTGCAGATGGTCTTCATAGTAGACCAATATTAATAAATATACATCTGTCGAAACATGTGAAAACCACAGATGACCACAGATGACAACGGTAAATTTTGCTCGTTAGTGTAAGGCAGAAGCTCACAGCCCACTCCCATCAGGAGGCATGGCAGATTTTAAGCACTGTCTCTATACCAAAATATAATGAACGATGAAATATGTTCATGTAGAAGACTTTGTACCTGACAGTTCAGTAGTACAGTTGGCATACTGTTGATTCGTGTCTGTGGAGGAAAAGAGAAAGGTTTCTTAGGCTCATGGAGTTTCATTACTGCAAGCATGTGACCAGAGTTGTGTGTTTCAGGGTCATGTTGGAGCTTCATTACTGCAAGCATGTGGCCAGAGTTGTGTGTTTCAGGGTCATGTTGACTCTGAAGAGTGACATTTTGACTTCACTGTCAGCCATTTTTATGTGACAAGCATGACTGATATTGTATTACACCAAATGCTTCCCCAGGCAGAGGTACCATTAAGGAAAAGAACCATAACTGTGATCTGTTTCTCCGGAAAGAAGGCACAGAACCACAATTCATTAGAGGACAGGCATTAGCATCACAACAGATTATATGTGGTTCAGATTTATCATCTTTGTATTGTTTCTTACCTGAAAGTTCAATCTCTAGAGCCTGTTTCTCAGTCGTTATGTTGTCATATCTTACCTTCAGTGTTTCAAACTTGTGTTCAACATCTGTGGCAGAAAACAGAAAAAGAGCTTCATGTAGTTTCATTACTATGTGCAGATGGGCAGAGCCTGCTGTTTTGAGCAGTTATTGATAAGGTGTCATTTACCGCGAAGGGGAGGTTTTAGTTGGGACATTTCTCTGTAAAATATAATGTCTGATGTTATCATGTCCTTACCTGAAAGTTCAATCTCTAGAGCCTCTTTCTCAGTGGTTATGTTGTCATATCCTACCTTCAGTGTTGCAAACTCATCTGTGGCAGAAAATGGAAGATACCTTTTGTCAATTTCTATGCAACGTAATTGTTACAAATGTGCACACTCTGGTTTATTATATCTCAGCACTACGGCCTACTCCTTGCAGCATTATTGTGTTTTTTTTTACCTTTACCATGATGAAGATGTCATGCCTATTGTTTAAAGTGTTTTTAAGTTAAACTAGTCTGTCGTTGCTGAGTGTCATATTGCTCTGACTGTGAGATAGAAAAAAAATCATATAGTTATAAATTATTATATATTAACTTATAAATGCTTGACCTCTGTGCAAACACACAGTACAGTTGCAATGGGATAACTTAATGAGGTGAACCTGAGAGGTGGCTTCCTCTGGAGGAATATTTTGGACTTGTTGTCAATATGCCTTTAAAGAGTTTTTGTCCTAGAGTCATACAAATAACACCCCCAGAAACCTTGAATCTTTTACTTTTCACATAAATAGTTTAAAACAAACAAAGAAATTAGCACTTTGTAAGGAGAAAATAACTAAAATCTTGCAAATGTCAGTCTCTAAGTGAAGTTCAGCTCCTAAGGAACCAGTGGATGACCCATGGCCCATTAGCATATGAGGGCAATTCATATGATAAGGGGATGGTAATTCTTGGCGATCGCTATTGGGTCATGATGTGGCAATAAAACCTGTGGGGGGTAGAGGGCCACAAAGACATTCCAGGGCCACATTACGTAATGGCCATTGTCTTTGACAGATGGGCCATAAGCAGTCCCAGGTGTGTGGTGGAGGGTTAGTGTTAAGTGTGGACAGGTAAGGGAATGGTGGGGTGTTGGGGACGAGTGTGTGGTGGAGGGTTAGTGTTAAGTGTGGAGAGGTAAGGGAATGGTGGGGTGTTGGGGACGAGTGTGTGGTGGTGGAGGGATTTTATCTTAAAGTTGACAGATACAAATGACTGTTACACACTTATAGTTGGGGTATGAGTGGTGAGAGTAGGGTTAGCTTCAAGTTAGTTATAGGTTAGTAGACAGTTAGTTGAGTTAGAGCTAGTACCTGATATTCAACTGACATTTTGTAGCGCTATCCATATTAAATCCTGATGAAATATCTCCAGATGTGTGACTTTTTACCTGTAAGGTTAGCCTCCAAAGTCCTTGTCATGGCAGTGGCATTATCATACTCCTCCTGCAGCATTCCCAACTTCTGTGTAATGTCTTGTGTAAGCAAATAAAAGAAAAAGAAAATTGGTGACAGCTATCCCTATGAAATGTAAATGTAACTTTCAGCTAAGAATCCATGATGAACACATCTATTGAAATACAGTGCTTGTGCATTTCTCCCCACCTGACATATTAGCTTGTAAAGCCAGAGTAACATCGGCGTGCTCCACCCTCAGTAAGTCTAACTGTTCTGTAACACCTGTTGGAAAGTAAAGAACATGCGGAAGATATTTTGTTCTACTTGTATAGTTAAGGACAAATGTCCTAAATATGCAAACTTGTTACTTGGACAACACTGAAGAAAAGGTTTGTGGTTCAGATTGATTATCTTTTTAACGTTTCTTACCTGAAAGTTCAAACTCACAAGCCATTTTCTCAGTCGTTATGTTGTCATATCCTACCTTCAGTGTTTCAAACTTGTGTTCAACATCTGTGGCAGAAAACAGACAAAGAGCTTCATGTAGTGTACTCACTCATGCATGCTAACTCACTCACCCACTCATGCATGCTAACTCACTCATGCTAACTCTCTCATGCTCACTCACTCACTCATGCTAACTCACTCACTCACCCATGCTAACTCACTCATGCATGCTAACTCACTCACCCACTCATGCATGCTAACTCACTCACTCACTCACTCACCCACTCACTCATGCTAACTCACTCACTCACTCACCCACTCACTCATGCTAACTCACTCACTCACTCATGCTAACTCACTCATGCTAACTCAGTCACTCAGTCACTCACTCATGCTAACTCACCTGTATTATCCACCCTCAAAAAATCTGTAAACAGAACAAGGGTGCTGTGTTATCATCACAGTAATCATTATTGTCATGAACTATGTTTTGTGATTTTGATCTGCGTGTATGTAACACATTTTCGATTCATGATTTTTCAATTGACATACTAACAATTTACATAGTGTTATCCTGTCATTTTCAGAATTGCCTATCACAGAAATACTAACATGGTATATGGTGGTAGTATTTATTTATTGTTGACACATTTGGGGGATTTTTCAGCCTTGAACCGACTATAAAATACACACTTTCTCATTTGGTAGCACACTAATGAACTCACTAATGAGCCCTCACTTTTTAAAAACACACTCACATAGCACTTGAAAAGCCACAAGAAAAGATCCAAGGATGACGCAGAGGACGGCCAGGATGGTTAACTTCAGTTTCAGGAGACCCATCTCATCCACGTTTAACTGGCAACAAGTTGCTTCCTCAGAACTCTGAGCTGGGGAAGTATAAAGACCTATAAGACAAATAACAGCAAAGCTGGCCTTGTAAGAAACTTGCTAGCATGATAACTAGTGTCTTTTGGTGGTATGATTTTCGATGTCATTCTGTAAAAATGGGTTGTTCGTGCATCTTCACATAGTGGGCTGGTCTACACAGAACTGCACAGTGCATAGCCTTGGCAGCTAGCCAGAGCAATAGGTGTCTTTATATGTCCTTCACATGACCATATACCTTCAAAATCAATTAAACTTAAGGTAGTTATTTATAAAAGCATAAAAGTGTTAAATTCTTGCATAGTGCTGCTTTAAAGAGTTTCTGTCATTAACCATTGAGTTGGTGTCTCACCCTGAAGCCTTAAAACATGGCACTGGTGAAAAAACAATAAATCAATTTTAAAATTCAATGTGGAACTAACCATTCCCTTTTGCCTGATCTTCACCGGGCATCTTTTCTGACACGTTTGTACCTGTAGAGGGCAGCAGAGAGAGGGGGTCATTCAGAGTTGACAATAGTAGGAGATAGAAAAGGATAAACAGTAAGAACAAATACAAAAATAAATAATTATAATAATAATAATAAAAAAAATCAAACTAAATGATAATGTTCAATGTGTACTCTTTAAAATCTGTCCCCTGTGTTACTCTATAACTGTACAGGTTTCTTTATGAGCCACATGATATTCAAACAGTTTACCATAAGGGCTGATACATGACCCCTTTCGTTTTTATCCAAACTTTTTTCCAAAGTACACATATGCCAAACATGGGCAAAAATCTTTTTTTTCACTCTTTTCAACCTTTATTTAAATACAATCATAGGGTTCTTAAAGTGTCAAGGAGCTACAAGGAGTTTCTGGAGCCGCCAGGTAGGGGGCTACTTGCACTTGCTTGAAGTTTGACTGTGTTAAGAAAAGTTGTTGACTCGCTAGTTTGTCATCAACAAAGATAATTTCAACAGGTTTCGCTAAGTTTAGCCGCTAGCAAGACATCTCATTAGCTTGTTATATTCCCATAGCTTGGACATTGATGCTAGTAATAAGTGATCAGTCAAACATCAAGCAAGTGCAACACAAGACAAAGTAAGAAAGCAAATAAGTTACTGAATAGTCCAGCAGAAAGTAGCCCCCTACCTGGCGGCTCCAGAAACTCCATAGTGTTACTTTAATGTAGACAAAAAAATGTAGGATATCGCCTTCAAAATATCTGTTTGCCTTCATTCAACCCTCCTGAAATTTTGCCACATGAATGTAGGGACCACAGACTTTTGAAGCTGCCAACTTGATCGAGGCTAACCCAAGGCACCACCACTAGGTGGCCCTTCAAAACAGTACGTTTAGTTTTTGGTGCGTCAGTCAGATGCCTCTAACAGCTTGCAACGCCATAGAGCCGTGTTCACACATACATAAATTGAAATAGCACTAATGTATGAATGACTTGATAAATCATATAAAGCTGACTATTATAACCAGGGACGTGCACAGGAATTTTGAAGGGCCATTGCTCTGCCCTGGAAAAAAGGGGCAACACGTTCATTTTTGTAACCGCCTTCGCCACGCCCCCTCCCCCTGGATGCATATTCTGCCTATATCACTTGAAACTCTGAAATTGTCAGGGTCGATCACTAACCGCCGCTGCCACGCCCCCTTCCCCCGTGCACATATTCCGTGATGAAGTTCTGCAGCCGTAATACTCTTTAAAAATATATATATATTTCCTTCGGAGGGGCAACTTCAGTCGAGGAGGGCAAACGGGCAGTTGCCCGAGCAACCTTAGCCCCCTCCTGTGCACGTCCCTGATTATAACAATAGTATAGTCTATATATCGGCTTGAACCTCCACAACACTTCACTGTTTTGGGGGCTTTTTTAGCCTTAGTGATATCAGACAGTGTAGAGAGACAGAAAATCAATGCAAGAGAGATTGGACGTAGAATCAGGGAACTACAGAGGTCAGACTCAATCCCAGGTCGCCATGGAAACTTAGACCTGTACATGGTGTGGGATGCTACTGCTTGTGCCACAGCTCCCACACACTCCACTGTTTTTAGAAGATCTATACACCAGTAGATTCAGCCTGCATCAACTTCCACATTACTAGGTCCACAGTTTCACTGTGACACACAGTTCCTACGCTCACAGCACCTACTACACACGCAAAGTTTCGGGAAGATTGAACAAAGGCCCACAGAGATATTTGAAGGTGAAATTACGAATTTCCATTTTCTTCAAAATTACGCTTCAGCCAAATGACACTTTAAGAGCCACAGGAGTTTTTTTTGGAAAGGCACTTTCTGAATCTTACAGAAAGTGCCCTTTAATAGGCAATCCTTCCACTAAACATTAATGTTACAATAAACTTTAAAAAGCTTCATCTTTCAACACTGCTTTTGATGTCAGGTGTTGTGGGTTACGATCATTGCACAGGCTCATATCCAGCTGATGTCCTTCCAAGATCATTTAAAGTAAGAGTCACTCAAAATTAATGAGTAAATAGGTTTTTTTTTTCAATGCTCCTAGTTAAGTCAAAATATGCGTTGACTTTGAAGTTACTACTAGTATTTACAATGTAAACATATACCAAACACGACACAAGCACCGAGAACCTTTGGCATGAAGGCTGACTAGACCAGAAGAGGATGACAGCACTGGTAATAACATTACACAATCTGGTGATGAGGAACAAATGACAATAAACAAAAATGCTGTCTTTTGTGTTTTAGGGGAAGTAAAGAGTGAGACCATCCGAATTACCAGAATTACTGCAGCTGCCAAAAATCTATTCAGTGTGTCTTAGTTATTTAACATTGTAGTCTACATGCATGTTCTTGAAAACCTGCACTTTAGATGATTGTGAGATTTAAACTTCATAGGCATTATATTGGTATTAGGTATTTTGCCACTCAAGTAAAATAACAACAAAAAAGTATAACACGTGAATGAATAAACAATCAACTAAACAGAGACACAAACACAAAATTGCTAGGTAGTTTCAGTGTTGCTGACACACAATATGATGTGCATATAGAAATCTATTGCTCACAACATCCTACACAACCGTTTAAAACACTGAATGTACATAGAGTTATAGCTCACTCGCTTTTCAGTTACCTGTGGTAGAGTCCTTTAATGTGCCCTTTGGTGTTAAATTCAAATAGATTTTGTCCTCTGACATCCTTGTGACCTCCAAGTTTCACTCAAGAGATGATGGGGAGCTGTGAGAAAGACGTCTGTCTCCTGTCAGTCTCTTTAATTTAGGAAGTTCAGCTCATTTGTCATACCAGCCTATTTGCATTTGTGGGACAGTTCTCTTACAATTCCTCTTTTATATCCTCACAGGAAGTAACAACAATATTCATGCAAGTTGCCGAATCATGATTACCGAGACATTTCCTGTATAAATTACACATACTCTTCAGTATTAATTGGCCAACTGTGAGTAGAAAAGTTGTTAAAACCACTATTACTGTTCAACAGCACTACAAAGAGTTTTATCTGATGTGCTGTAGTCTTTCCAAATCTGTAAGAAATCCCCACGTTTGCTCATACTCCTGATGTTTAGTTGAAACAGAGGACAAACATTTTTTTTGTTTTTAATTAACTCATGAATCCATCAACACATACACACACATTTGAGTAATTTCAGAGCTATATCACCAGCAACATTCTAAATACTTTATTTATGAAAACTATATTAAGATATGATTCGATTCTAAAATCAGAATTAAAGTTGTACATATACAAAAAAAAGGCACCCTTGACCTACTCCCCAGTTTGTCTCTCTCTCCTGACGAGAGCAGCGGGCGCACTAACTTCCTCTAGGTGTCTGTTTACCGTGAAATTTGATACTCTCATGTACCCATGTAACAGTACCCATGTAACACAGTGATTTAGCAGACTCTAGTCATAATATGGTGCACTCCCGTGTTTACCCATGTAATACAGTTATTTAACTCTATTCATAATATACTGCACTGGTGTCTTTACCCATGTAATACAGTTATTTAACTCTATTCATAATATACTGCACTGGTGTCTTTACCCATGTAATACAGTTATTTAACAGACTCTATGCATAATATGCTGCACTGGTGTCTTTACCCATTTAACACAGTGATTTAACAGACTCTATTCATAATATGCTGCACTGGTGTCTTTACCGAAGGTGTCATATGCAATGCACATAGGGTGTACATTTAGCTGGGTCAGTATTGAGAACACAAACCCTATTTGTTAAAGAGATCTTGGCAGCTGGTCTCTTAAAGTCATTTTGTTAATTATCAGAGGATGAAGCACGACCGTGCTGTGAATCTCTAAACTAAACTGCATTCTCTTCTGTAACCTGTAACCTGTCTGCTTGTGGCTCAGTGCTGTGAATCTCTAAACTAAACTGCATTCTCTTCTGTAACCTGTACCCTGTCTGCTTGTGGCTCAGTGCTGTGAATCTCTAAACTAAACTGCATTGTCTTCTGTAACCTGTACCCTGTCTGCTTGTGGCTCAGTGCTGTGAATCTCTAAACTAAACTGCATTCTCTTCTGTAACCTGTACTCTGTCTGCTTGTGGCTCAGTGCTGTGAATCTCTAAACTAAACTGCATTCTCTTCTGTAACCCCACCACCTTACATACCGTACTGATAACATACTGATAACATACTGTGTATCTTATAACAGCACTCACACCACCTTACATACCGTACTGATAACATACTGATAACATACTGCAACCATTATTCCTTATGGACAGACGCCTATGATTTAGAAATTTATTTTAGAAACATTTGTTACCTCACATTTTATATGGTATCAATGTATTCAATGTTTACCAGAGTTCTCAATCAGATAAGATAAACAGGAATGACCATTAGGTGTTTGTGTGTGTGTGTATGTGTGTGTATGTCTACCAGACTTCTCAAACAGATAAGATAAACAGGAATGACCACTTGGCCGATCACACACACACACACAAACACAAACACGCGTACACGCGCACACGTGCACACACGCACACACACACACACACACAAGGGAAAAATGTGTATCTGATTAATTAATGAATACATACGTATGTTCATATGTTGGACTAGTGTTCAGATGCTGTTGGCTGACTTGGCACTAGTATACACATACAGTGCCCTACACAATTATTGGCACCCCTAGTGAATATGAGCAAAACAGCCTATAAAAAAATATGTCTTTGCTGTTTATCCTCTTGGTCTTTCACTCTGTTCACTCAAAATATTCACAAAAATCTTACTTTTTGATTGAAGTAAAACTATTGAAAGAAAAAAAACTGTTGACATTAAATAAATATTTTTCCCAAAAACATGTGTGCCACAATTAATGCTGCAAACTCAGGCAACAGCAGCAGAGCACTAGTCCAACTGGCTTATTTACAGTTGATATAGAAATCTGCCATGAGTTGGACCAAGTATCTGTATGGTGACTCTCACAGTTGGGTGGAACTTACTTGTTGTGCAGCACACAGCGGTTGTGGATATTTGGACTTTTATGACACTGCACAATGCTGAGCTGACTAACACAGTAAACTGAACCCTACTGTTGAGTGTTGGTGCACTGGTACATCCAGGGTCAGCTGCTATGTTTCACCCTGAGGGAAAGCCGTGTTGGTGCACTGGTACATCCAGGGTCAGCTGCTATGTTTCACCCTGAGGGAAAGGCGTGTTGGTGCACTGGTACATCCAGGGTCAGCTGCTATGTTTCACCCTGAGGGAAAGCCGTGTTGGTGCACTGGTACATCCAGGGTCAGCTGCTATGTTTCACCCTGAGGGAAAGGCGTGTTGGTGCACTGGTACATCCAGGGTACATCCTGAGCTGAGTCTCCTTAGAGGTGATTGTTCACACAACACTTAACAACTGCATCCTTTAGTAACCAGTATGGTAACACTTTATGTATTTATGACAGTTTTCTTTCTCGTTGCTCAGTCGTCTGCTATCTGATTAATACTGGCCTACACATGAATGTGGAATAAAACATGCTCTTAAAAAGTGAGTTATATGTTAACATACTTCCAAATCTTTTTTTATGTTGAAATGTTTTATTCTCTCTCTCTCTCTCTCTCATTTTTGCAAATCACACACACATGCAAATCACATATAATCCCTTAGCACTAACCACAAAACAAGGAAGTGCTTTGTGTGTGTGTGTGTTTGAAAGAGAATCAAATATCACCGGAGTGAAATACCTGCAATGGAAAATTGTTCTGACAGTGAATTTACAATACATTGACAATAAAATGTATTGATACACCAGCCTCAAATAAACATCACTTTAATTCTCACCTTGCCTCTTAACCTGGTATTGATCCTCTAACTCCACACTAGGCAGTTTCTAAATTCTGTAGTTAGAAAGTATAAAAAATGATATAAACTCATTCAAACATTCAAAACGTGACTGAAGACACAACTCTTCTACAACCTCTCAGGCACTCAAATCATACTTCTTCATTATTTGTCAGAATACATGAAACTAAAACAATTTCTCCTATCACTTTGAGTTTTAATGATCTGTCCTTAATTTAGCTATATTTGATAGCATTGTACCTCACATTAGGCCACCTCTGGATAGAACAACTGTCAAATAACCAAATGTAAATGGTACCATATATCCAGATCAAAAGAGATTCAAATCCATTTTCTATAATTGCCACTATCCCTCATTATCCCCCAGAAATCCCATCAGGTAACAGGTATCAGTTAATTACTGTGTTAAGCAATCAGTAAATGGATAACTTAAGAGATGGAACAGTTTATTGTAGAGTACCGGTCTGTAAATTGCATTATGCAGAGACAAAGATATATATGTATGGATTGTACCAACTTTGGGTCTGTGAGGGGTGTGTTGTCCACCCAACGCCATTTGCCCTCTTCCTGAGCATCAGTTAAACCAATCCAGTGATCTTCTCCCTTGGCCTTCAGGAAATCCTAATGTAAGAAATATCACCCTCATGATCTTAAAAAGGACCATAGTGATGACTACCGCAATAACCATTTCATCATGCTGATTTTAATCACATTAGTCTTTAAAGCTTGTCTACCATTAGTTGAAAGCTCTGCTGCTTTTTTTTAATGAATATATTGTGAACAATCAGATTTGGCATCTGTTGAATCTTAGTTTTCATTTCCAGGTAGAGTGGGATATCCAGTTAGTATCACATGAGGGGGCATGAGGTTGAAAAAGCCGTAATACATTTATTTATTATACGGCTCTTCAGAATGTTCCAAAAAGTACCGTTGATTTGAATGGGCCATCCCAACGTTCGCAGGTGAATATTTCTTGATATTCACCGCTGCAAAAAGATATTGACCGCTGTCATTGGCAACGGGTTTTGTGCTTCTAATTCACATCTTTCATATCATTCCGCAAGTAGTCCGGTCATTTAACGTAACAGACTCATTGTAAGTCAGCAAGTAATGGGTTGCTACGCAACACCTGAAACTTAAAAGTTCTATTTGCTTGAAGAACTATTTATTTCTTAGCGGAAATCACGAAACGGCAACTAAATCATTAAAAAGAGGTATTTTGGAGGAATGTCTTCTATCGTTTTTGGCAAGTAACCGTATAATAAGCGGGATAATGTATTGTCCGTCGGTCATTATCCAAAAATAAATCCCGACGGGGCGAACAGCACCCCGACGTGCAGCGGAGGGGTGTTGTTTCGTACTGAAGGGACCTCAGGACAATACATTATCCATTACGTATAAAATGTATTAGTCAACCAAAGCTAAGATGACCTTTATTGATCTCACACAAGGAAATGTGCTGAATACCTGATAGTCACAAATGGGTAGTTGTAATTGCTTAGACTATTGATTAATATTCTCATTACTACATACCTTTTCAATGAACATATTGTATAGTTTGTGCATTCTAATGTATTTTAGTTATGGTTAAAGTATTAGTAAACTAAAGTACCTTGGCTCAACACAAAGGGAATTTTGGCATTCGTGATATGTTTAAAGAGAAGATACAATCTGGGTAGGAACAAAGTAGATTTACTACTCAAAAGCCACATTCCCTCATTATTCCATATATCATGTACATATATAAATATGTATGTACCCAGTATGATCTAAAATATTCATCACTCATAATTATCACTTCCCAATGATGCATAGTTTATTTCCACAAAAACTATGTCTGCTTCATACTTAAACCTAGACCTCTACTTGAGTAACCAATTCTACCTGCTATGTTCTGTTGCAATAAAAAGAGCTACTCATTCCATATTTCGCAATCAGAAGACGAGGAGGCCAAACACGTGTATCTGCGGTTTCTTTATTGAAAGACTTTAAGCTTTCAACAGTAGATGATCTCACATTCTCTCTCCGAACTCATTGTACTCATTGTGCGTTCATCTTTTAAAAGTAATTTGGTCACACCCATCTTTCTTTTGTTTAGTTGACCCCACGGCGTGTTAGCCTCAACCGGAGCCTGTTACCTGTTTGGCACCACGCCCACTATCACAGACTGCCTAAATAATGTAATTTATACTCTCATAAAATAATCCATGTTCACCAACTATTACAAATATTCCTTCAGTTCCTCTGTTGTGTGCTGTGTTCCTCTGTTGTGTTCCCCTGTTGTGTGCTGTGTTCATCTGTGCCAAGTGTTCTCCTGGAGGTGGCAGAGGAGCGTAAGTGAACATGTAGGGCACCCCTCAGTGTTCCTTTGACTTATCCCACACAGATGAATCATGAGGACCTCATACGGCTGCCTGATATTACCATTGAAAGTAGAGACAGCTTTTGAATAATTAAACCAGCTTTATTCAGATCAGAACCTACCTCTGTACACATGTATGCATATCTGCATTTTATCAGGCCGGGGTTTTCAGGCACACACGCAGATTGCAGGTCAGGTGCAACAAAAGAGTTTATTCACAGTAGGCTAGTTAGCCAGATCTACACAGTAGCAAACACTGCTAGGTTAGCAAAGTTCATAGCCTAACAGTCTCACTTAACAACAGTACATTCCACAGTAGAATGGTTAGTCCAACAGAAGGTAATCCATATGAGGTAATCCACAAGGGAAAGTATGATCCACACGAAAGAAGTATTCCCTTCGGCGTAGATGCACAACACTAGTGATAGTCAATGGCTGTCGCGGTTAGCTTATGCTAAGCTAACCCGCGATAACATTAGCATTACACAAACGGGGTCAAGACCCACAAACAAAGTCTTCCTGAGAGAAGAAGGAACAAGAGAAAGTGTACTCACGAAACTCCATGACAGAGTGAAGAGGGAAGGGCACCCAGTGCTTAAGTAGGAAGTGGTGATCACCGCAGGTGTAGCCCAGTGTAGAAGAAAAGGTTAGTGCTATGTGCTCTAGGGTGAGTGTCGCCCTCTAGAGGACTGGCGACCGTGCGCGGATGTGACAGAACCCCCCCTCCGAGGGGCGACTCCTGACGGCCCAAGGGAAGAGGCCCGAAACTGTTGGATAAGGGATTTGTCCACAATGTTCTTGGCGGGGATCCAGCTGCGCTCCTCCGGCCCATAGCCCTTCCAGTCCACCAAGTACTGCGTGGACCTCCCGACCTTGCGTACATCCATAATCCGGTGAACGGTGTAGGTGAGACCTCCGGCGATGAACTTGGGTGGTGGTGGGGCTGGGAGCTCTGGACACAGAGGGGAGGAGGTGGCTGGGCGTAGTACGGACCGATGGAAAACGGGGTGAACCCGCATAGAGCGTGGTAGCTCCAGATGGAAAGCCGTCTTGGATATCTTCCGGAGAATCCGGAACGGTCCAACGTACCGTGGGGCCAATTTCCGGGTCTCCCCTTTCAGGGCCAGGCCCTTTGTGGACAGCCAGACTCGCTGGCCAATCTTCAGGGTCGAACCCGGTCGTCGGCGCCGGTCTGCCTGTTGCCTCATTTGTCTTTGTGACTGGAGCAGGGCCCGACGAGCCTGCTGCCAGCGGTTGCGGAGGCGAGCCACCGAGCTGCGAGCCGCGGGCACATCCCCATTCTCTGGGGAGGAGGGGAACAAGTGAGGGGGATATCCCCACATGATTTCAAAGGGGGAGGTAGCCGTGGCAGCACTCCACTGTTGGTTGTGGGCAACCTCGGCCCACAGAAGGTTCTGACTCCACTTGGTGGGGTCTTTTGAGGTGTAGCACCGGAGGTAAATTTCGAGTGCCTGGTTGACTCGCTCCGTCTGCCCGTTGGACTGGGGGTGGTAGCCCGAGGTCAGACTGACTGAAGCTCCCAAGTTACCCCAGAAAGCCTTCCAGAATCGTGCCACGAACTGGGGACCTCGGTCGCTAACGAGGTCTTCTGGGGGTCCGTGGTAGCGCACCACCTCTCTCACCATAATCTCCGCCGTCTGTTTGGCCGTGGGGAGTTTGGTCAGGGCAATGAAGCGAGCGGCCTTGGAAAAGCGATCCACCACCACGAGGATGGCGGTGTTCCCTTGTGACGGGGGAAGCCCCGTAATGAAATCAAGGGAGATATGGGTCCAGGGGCGACGTGGGACCGGAAGGGGTTGTAAGAGTCCTGCAGGTCTGCGGTTATCTGGTTTAGCCACCATGCACACCGTGCAAGCTGCCACATACCCTGTCACATCCTGGCGGAGTTTCGGCCACCAGAACCGTCTCCGGAGTAATTCCAGGGTGCGTCGGACCCCTGGATGGCCGGCCAATCGGGAGGCGTGTGCCCACTCTAAGGCCTTCGTGCGACAGGATGGGGGCACAAACAGAAGGCCCTGAGGAGTCTCGGAGGGAGCCGGTGACGGTCCTTGTGCCTGTCGAATCTCCTCCTCCAGTTGACAGCGTACGGCGGCCACAACCTTAGAGGAAGGAATGATGGGTTCCGACGCTGCTGGCTCGGCCTCAGTCGTGTGGAGGCGTGAAAGGGCATCCGCCTTACCGTTCTTGGAACCTGGGCGATAGGTGACCACAAAGTCGAAACGGCTGAAGAAAAGGGCCCAGCGGGCCTGCCTGCGGTTCAGTCGTTTGGACTCTCCGATGTACTCCAGGTTCTTATGATCGGTGTATATGAGGAATGGGTTGGCGGCGCCCTCGAGCCAGTGACGCCATTCCTCTAACGCTAGTTTGATGGCTAGCAGTTCCCTGTTACCCACGTCGTAGTTTCTCTCCGCCGGGGAGAGAGCTCGGGAGAAGAAAGCACATGGGTGGAGCTTGTCGTCCTCTGCTGCACGTTGCGACAGCACCCCCCCTACGCCTGAGTCTGAAGCATCTACCTCCACCACAAAAGGCAAGGCTGGGTCTGGGAGAGTGAGGATCGGTGCTGTGCAGAACCTTTGCTTGAGGTCCTCGAAGGTCTTCTGAGCAGCCTCCGTCCACAACAACCGGCGTGGACCCCCCCGAAGCAGAGCTATGATAGGGGACGCCCGGGCACTATAATTCCGTATGAACCGCCGATAGAAGTTGGCAAATCCCAGGAACCCCTGGACCTGCTTGATGGTGGTGGGTATCGGCCAATCCACGATGGCTTTTACTTTTTCAGAGTCCATAGAGAGCCCCTGAGGCCCGACTACGAACCCTAAGAAGGTGGTGGAAGCAGAGTGGAACATGCACTTTTCCACCTTGCAGAACAGCTTGTTCTGTAGAAGGGCCTTCAGGACGGCTCGGACGTGGCCAACATGTTCCTGGAGTGACTTGGAGAAGATGAGTATGTCATCCAAGTATACAAACACGCACACCTCCAAGAATTCGCGCAGCACGTCGTTGATGAGGTTCTGAAAAACCGCCGGGCTGTTTGACAACCCAAACGGCATCACTAAGTATTCATAATGTCCGCTGGGTGTGATAAAGGCGGTCTTCCACTCATCTCCGGCCCGCATGCGAACCAGGTGATATGCGTTCCTGAGGTCAAGTTTAGAAAAGACAGTGGCACCCTGGAGGCGCTCGAAGGCGGTAGACATGAGGGGCAAAGGGTACTTGTTCTTCCGGGTGATGTTATTCAGACCCCGATAATCGATGCACGGCCTTAGTCCGCCATCCTTTTTCCCAACGAAGAAGAAGGGCGCTGCAGCCGGAGACGTAGATGGGCGAATTAGCCCAAGGCGCAGTGCATCTTTGATGTAGTCCTTCATTGCCTGGCTCTCCGAGACTGAAAGGGAGTAGAGACGCCCCCTAGGGGGAGAGGTTCCAGGCAAGAGGTCGATAGCGCAGTCGTACGGCCGATGAGGAGGGAGAGTGGTGGCCTTCTCCTTGCTGAAGACCTCTTCCAGATCGTGGTAGAAGGCCGGGACCGTGGTCAGGTCTGTTCTGTCTGGCGGGGCCAAGATGTTCACCCTTGGAGAGGTGTCAGCCGACCGAACAGGTGACACGGTGGTGGGAAATGGGGTTCTGGAGTGTTCCTCCGCAGTGGTGACGCGGGAAACACAGGGTGTTGTCAGTGTGTGAGCTGGGAGATGACCCGCAGTGGAGCAAGCCGGGCCCCAGTGGAGTAGCGAGCCAACCGCCCACGCAAACTGAGGCTCGTGGACAGCTAGCCAGGGGTAACCCAGCACCACCGGGTCCTGCGGGGTGGTGGTGAGCCAAAAGCGGATGGTCTCTTGGTGATCATTATAAGAGGACATGATGAGAGGGACCGTCACCCGCTCCAGATGTCCAGAGCCCTAAGGGCGACCATCCAATGCCTGGACTGCCTGGGGAACGGCCACCGGGGTGGTTGGAATCCCCAGCTGTTTAGCCAGGGTGATGTCCATCAGGTTAACTGCCGCGCCGGAGTCCACCAAGGCAGTGAGGGAGACAATGGAATTGTTCTTGCCGATGTGACGGAGGCGTATGGGGATGGAGAGACGGTTGGTGGGTCCAGGGGTCTTAGCGCTACCACTCATCAGAGGCCCTGGATCCCTTGACGAGTGCTGTCTTTCCCCTGTAGATCTGGGCAGTGTTGTACCTGGTGCCCGGAGGACCCACAGTACATGCACAGGCCTCTTTGGAGACGGCGGCTGCGTTCTTCGCGACTCAGCCGGAGGCGGCCGAGTTCCATGGGTTCTTCCGGTAACCGGGTCGGTGCTGGAGTGGTGATGGGTGTGGCTGGCCTTGGCAGGAAGGTCGTCATGGGTGCCCGGGTCTCACGACGGTCACGGCGACGTTCCTGAATGCGAGCATCGAGGTGGATTGCTAAGTTGATCAGCTCGTCAAGCGACTGTCCCTAGTCACGGTTGACCATCTCATCCTTCACCGCCTCCTGTAGCCCACGGTAAAAGGCTGAACGCAGGGCTTGGTCCTCCCAGCCACTCCGAATTGCCACGGTGCGGAACTCTACGGCGTACTGGGCTACGGATTGAGTCCCCTGGTTGATGGTAAGGACTCGTTGGGCTGCCTGGTCCTCGGTGCGCCCTGTGTCGAACATCAACCCAAGGCGACGCAGGAACAGCTGGCTGTCATGTCCCTCGGGCCGCTGGCAATCCATGACAGCGGTTGCCCACTCCAGGGCTGATCCCGAGAGTCGGGAGATGATGTAGCCCACCTTCGCTGGCTCGGTGGGGAAGAGACGTGCTTGGTGGAGAAAGATCTGTGCACACTGAAGCATAAAGCCCCGGCAGGCTTTAGGTTCCCCAGAGAATAATTGGGGGGCGGATAGAGGTATGGAAATGGTGGGAGAGACGGGAAGCAGCGCAGGGGCAGCATGGGCGTTGGGTCCAGCCCCACGGCTAGGATCTGAGGTTGGTGGATCAGGTGGAGGTCGTGCACACAGCCCCTGAACAGTGATGTTCAGTTGCTGCATTGCTAGCTCCAAACGACTCAGTCGCGGTGCATGGGCGCTGATGATAGTGCCCAGCTGAGTTATCGCATCCCTGATCTCCTGCAGCTCTGCTGTGCCTTGGCTTGACTCTGTCATGCTATCAGGCCGGGGTTTTCAGGCACACACGCAGATTGCAGGTCAGGTGCAACAAAAGAGTTTATTCACAGTAGGCTAGTTAGCCAGATCTACACAGTAGCAAACACTGCTAGGTTAGCAAAGTTCATAGCCTAACAGTCTCACTTAACAACAGTACATTCCACAGTAGAATGGTTAGTCCAACAGAAGGTAATCCATATGAGGTAATCCACAAGGGAAAGTATGATCCACACGAAAGAAGTATTCCCTTCGGCGTAGATGCACAACACTAGTGATAGTCAATGGCTGTCGCGGTTAGCTTATGCTAAGCTAACCCGCGATAACATTAGCATTACACAAACGGGGTCAAGACCCACAAACAAAGTCTTCCTGAGAGAAGAAGGAACAAGAGAAAGTGTACTCACGAAACTCCATGACAGAGTGAAGAGGGAAGGGCACCCAGTGCTTAAGTAGGAAGTGGTGATCACCGCAGGTGTAGCCCAGTGTAGAAGAAAAGGTTAGTGCTATGTGCTCTAGGGTGAGTGTCGCCCTCTAGAGGACTGGCGACCGTGCGCGGATGTGACACATTTATGGGGGAGTATACGGTACATCACTCAGACAACAATGTGTGTATTTTACACATGGATGCATATATGGGGGAGTATGTATCACTGAGACAACAATGTGTGTGTTTTCAAGACAGCATCCTAGACAATACTGGTGCAGATTATGCTAAAGTATTCAAGGGTGACATCCTGAGTTCCTATAGGCAAGCTTGTCCACTCATCAGCTTAAGATAAGCACAGGCAGATATCCATTCATTTGAATTTATGCTTCAAAGGTCTTTGGACAGAATGACCTGATCATCAAAATTCACAAGGAAACATGGAGCTACATTGCTTCTTCCATCATTTAAAGAAATACAATCAATGGCAGATCATTTATTTACAGCTAAAGCCATTGATACATTTTCAACAAACTGTAGGAAGTGGATGCATACCCAGTAATGATCTCTAAAATCTGATCATGATTTTGCACAAAGTCTTCATTCATTTAGCTAAATCTATTAAAATATGTTTATGTAAAGAAAATCTGATCAAAAGAGATTCAAATCGGGAGCGCTGTTGAGCATGCATAGAGAGTAGACGTGTCTTCCGCAGCTCCTGCAAAATCCTAAATGTAATTAATATGTTGTGAACCTTATAACTACTTAGACTCTGATATTTCGTACACCAAACGTTTAACATCTATATGATGTCGCACAAGACTACTAAAGACTCCAGAGAAAGTCGGTCCACCTCAAGAAACACGACGAACTTGGAGGATGCTAATACCAAAACTATGGATGCGCTAGCAAAAGCTGTTGGTGTTATCCAAGCTTCCATCGATTCATTTCGAGAAGAAAACCGGGCGTCTATTGCTTCTTTACACACAACGCTTAATGCACTTGGCCAGAGAATTACGAGTGTGGAGGAAGGACTTAATGAACTGGATAAAAGATTGGACGGTGTGGAGCTATCACAAACTTCCTTAGCTAAGGAGAATCGCGAGCTAAGGGAGAAAGTATCATACCTAGAGAATTACACAAGAAGACAGAACATTAGAATCGTGGGGATAAAGGAAAACATAGAGGGAACAAAGCCAACGGAGTTTATCGCTAATCTACTTGTGGAGTTGTTTGGAGAGGATAACTTTCAAATGTCACTGCCTGTGGATAGAGCTCATCGAAGCTTAGCTCCTAAACTGCGAGAGGGCGACAAACCCCGATCATTCATCGTTAAGCTACATCACTTGCACTCATACCATACCAATGTCATTTTTCAAAGCCTTCAGCCAGTCAGTATCTTCTTTTATTTGGAATAGTAAAGCTGCACGTATAAGGAAATCATTTATGGAGAGACCTAAAGCCTGTGGTGGATTGTCCCTGCCAAATCTCCGTTCATATTACTGGGCTGCTAATCTAAATGCTATCTCTCTATGGCTAAAGGACTGGAATGACACAGCCCCTGCGTGGCTTCAAATTGAACTTGCTACAAGTAGGCCACACTCACTTCCTGCTTTACTCTGTGCATCTTTACCAACAATAGTGAATAATGTGAATGGAAATGTAATTGTAAATCAGTCTTTGCGCATCCTCAAACATCTCTCTCTACTATCCTTTAACAAATAATCATCTTTTCCAGCCATCTCTGTTAGACAATGGCTTCCAGATCTGGCGTGATAAAGGTATACATAGCAAAAAGGACTGTACTTAAAAACACTTTTGCCAGCTTTGAACAGCTGTCCGCAAAATATGAACTGACAAATGCTCACTTCTTTTGCTACTTACAAATCAGAGATTTTGTGCGTAAGAAATGTCCTAACTTTCCAAACCTCCCTCCCTTATCCTGCTTGGACTCTTTGTTAAAGGTTAATTTGTTAAAAAGAGGTAGAGTATCAATGATTTATGCAAAGATCATGAACATACTGAATCCCTCTGTATCTCATATAAGGGAGGAATGGGTTACTGATAATGGGGTAACACTTTCTGATGTAGAATGGGAGATGGCTCTTTTCAGGGTACATGCCTCGTCTATTTGCTCAAGACATACCTTAATACAGTTTAAAGTCTTGCACCGTCTGCACTATTCAAAGAATATTTCCAGATATAAATCCTGTTTGTGACAGATGCAAACAGGCCCCTGCGACCAACAGCCATATGTTATGGTCTTGCTCAAAACTCACTGAGTTCTGGGATTCCTATTTCAAAACAATTTCCCAAATATATAATTATCATATTCAGCCTTCTTCTGCAACTGCCATTTTTGGTATCACACCGTGTTCAGAGGACTCCAATCCACCAGCAAACCTACAACGGGTCATTGCTTTCTCCTCATTATTGGCTAAGCGTGCCATTCTTTTTTATTCAAAGCCTCCAACACATAATCAATGAATCAGAGACATGATGCAAAACATAAAACTAGAAAAAATAAGATGCACACTGAATGGCTCAATGAATACATTTCATAAAACATGGGATCCTTTTATACAACATGTACATGCGTTACCTGGCCTAGAACTGTAAATATATATTGTATTATATCTTGTCACTGTAGTATATCTACTGATATACTGAAATATAGGAATATAAATATATGAAAATACATTAAATATATACGAAATATATATGAATAATAATAATAATATATTATAATAATAACAAATAATTTATAATAATAATAATATATTAAATATATATGAATAATAATAATATATAATAATATTAATAATAATAATAATAATAATACATAATATATAATAATAATATATGAAATACTGGGATGCTGTTTTCTCTTTTTTTTTCTTTTTCTTTTCTTGTTCCCTTAGGTCTGTCTGTCATATGTCATGTGAAATGACAATTGTTGTTGTAACATAATTTTATATCATATAACTTCTAAAATGTATTGTCTGTAAATTGGTAAAAAAAATCACCATAAATAAAGTGTAAAAACAAAAACAAAAAAAAGAGATTAAAATCTATTGTCTATAATCGCCACTATCCCTCACCATTTTCACCTTTACATTTATTTTTCAACAATAGATTGAAGTTGACTTAATACAAATTAAATTCAGGTCCTACAGCTTCTACTCTCACAGATTCGCCTATATCCACGTAGACATGGGGCATCATTCCACTTCTGGAATATATCAATCCTAACACAGTCCTCTCCATCAACATGGGCGTTATCTGGCTGGTTAGTTCCCCAAAACCTGAATGAGGAGCAAATAGAGTTCAGTGAATGAATACATGTGATGAATGGTAATCATACTCTATTAAAGGCTATTACATTTTAAAACAGAAATCCCATCAGGTAACAGATATCAGTTAATTACTATGTTAAGCAATCAGTAAATGGATAACTTAATTGTAGAGTACTGGTATGTTAATTGCATTTTGCAGAGACAAAGGTAAAAATGTTTGGATTGTACCAACTTTGGGTCTGTGAGGGGTGTGTTGTCCACCCAGCGCCAGCTGCCCTCTTTCTGAACATCAGTTAAACCAATCCAGTGTTCAACTTTGTCCTTTAGGAAATCCTAATGTAGGAAATATCACTCATCACATAATTATATCAGGTAAGGAAATTATCCTAAATGGCCCTCGGAGACACGTATCATTAACCTGTTGTTTAACTGTCACGTCTACGCTGAACCCAGCTCCGGCCACGCCCCCCTTTTTTCCACTCTGAACTAATTCCTCACTCAGATGTGTGCGTTGCAATGCGTTGATCCAACGGATGAGGGAGGAGGAGTCTGGCGCATGGGGTTGGGTTAATAACGGAGACGTTATAGTGAGATTGACAGGACAGCTATCACTCCACTAGCAAGCTGTTTACCTTGTGAGTAGTAGCATGCTAACAGGTGGCTCAGACACCTCGCAAATCCTATCAGACGTATTTTTCAGTTACAATAACAGGGTTTTTACATTGTACAGTGTCTATTTCTCGGTAACTTAAAAAAAAATCTAAGCAAAAAAAAGTCAAACAAACAACATTTAGGTAAAAATACGACCATCTACAGAGTTTGGTCCGCCATCTTTTTTAGACGTGAGCATAAACGCGATCTGATTGGCTGGCGCCTGTGCTGTCAGTTATGCATGAAAGGTGGAGGGACCGGTATAGTTAATAAGAACATGCCATAGTCAATAATTCAATGATCTTATACCTAGTTATAATTGTTACTTTTATTTGGATTTAACTAGCATGTAAACATTCCTGGGTGAATATACCTTGGGCTGACCTGGGGAGTGAGGTGTGATATTTAGACTCTCACCTTCCCCCCCAGGTCGACACAAAGAGCCCTGCACCCATGGCTTACTTGAATAGACGGTAACACCCCTAAACTCAGCTTTTTAAGAGCAGATCCCTGAAGGAATAAGTCAGATGAGTCTGAGGTGAAGCTATGAGTGGACCTTCAGGCTTTGTCTCACAGTGGTGGCCGCCACTGTACAAGATTAAAACCTGGATCATGACTGACTAAAATCCAAGACTGGTCTCCAATATATGGTATAAATTATATCCTGTTAAAGGCAATTTGATTGGCTGACGCATGCGTTGCCTCTCGAAAAGTTGAACATTTTTCAACTCTTGCCGCAACCAACGCATGAAACCGAGCGCAACGGAGCCACAATTCAGTTCGGCAACGGATGACGTCATCCCGTTCAAAGTGAATGGGGATCCGTCAACCTTGACGGATCAACGCATTCCAACGCAACCGTGTGAGTGTGCCGTCACACACCTTCGCTACAGCCTCAATCACCTTCACAATCCCCTGATCGCTTGCACCTGCCTCAATCACTTTCACATTCCCCGGATTACACAATCACCTGCACCTGTTTCCCACACTATTTATACTCCTCACTTCCCTGTCGGACCTCATTTCTTTACGGACTAAACCCGAAGACTACAACTCCCGACCGGTTAATTCCTACGATTCCGCGAGTCCCAGGTCGCACCGTTCCCTCCAGTGTCAGACCGGTGATTTCCAAAGCCTCAGTTCCGCGACTCCCAGGTCTTGTTTTATGTTCGGCGCTATCTCGCGCCCCTGCGCCCAATACTTCCGTGCAGCGCTCCGGCCTCACAAGATTTTACGTTTGTTTTCCACATAGTTTAAATATTCAATTTCCGTGTTTTCTGAGCCTATTTTTAGTTATCTTCTGTGCTTTTCCCATTTTAGTTGTTTTTTTGCGATTTACAAAAAGCAAAACAGAAAAACTAAAAACATACGTATAAAATAAAATGCTTTTCCCGTTTTTGACATTAGATTTTTTGTTCTTTATAATTCCATTTTTCTTTGTTTTTTGCCCTTGTTTTTCCTGTTCCTTCGGCCTTGGCTCTCAGAATGAACTGTCATCAATTCCACTACCTTTGTGTCTCCTGAAGTCCATGACATTAACACATGATGCAAATAATGCTGTATATATATGCAATAGCCATCCTAGCATTCACACAAATGGTCTGCACACTTGTAAACAAGTAAACAGTTTCTGCTCTCAGGTATGTTGGAGGTATAGGACAGGGGGCTACTGCACCAAAAATGAGTTCACCAGCCACTACTGATTAGAGTTTAGTACATTAGTGTTAGATAGTAGACCATGACATATTTTAAGGGGTTAATATGTCATACCATTTCTTGTTGACTGGTAATGATAGCCAGGTGTCCTCCCATAGTCACACAGGCATCTCTGCTCTCAGTCCAGTTCATCACATCAGTGGAGAAGTGGTAACATGATCCATCAAAGTACTCCCAGTCATCAGCACACTTCCTCACTCCTGTTTAAGGGATATAATTCAAAATGACCACCAAAACTGACATTTAGTTTGTCAAGATTTGTTAAAATACTGTATGTATATACCGCTACTTTGAGTGAAACAAAGACATCTATTACGGACCACATTGCCTCTGTCTCTAGGTCCTGCCGCTTTGCGCTATTCAACATCCGCAAAATCAGGCCGTACCTAACCCAGTATGCCACCCAGCTGCTGGTGCAAACCTTGGTGAATTCCCGCCTTGATTACTGCAACGCCCTCCTAACGGGCCTGCCGGCTTGCGTGGTGAAACCACTACAAATGATCCAGAACGCGGCGGCGCGTCTGGTGTTCAACCAACCGAAGAGGGCACACGTCACCCCGCTACTCATTGACCTCCACTGGCTGCCTGTAGCTGCTCGCATTAAGTTCAAGTCACTTATGCTTGCCTACAGAGTGCTTGATGGTTCTGCTCCCACCTACCTAAATGCTCTTGTAAGGGCAAATGTTACACCCAGGATGCTGCGCTCTTCTAGTGAGCGTCGTTTGGCACTGCCGTCTGTGCAAATACAGCAGTCCAGACTATTCTCATTTGTAGTTGGTGGAATGAACTACCCAGCACTACCAGAGCAGGGGCGTCCCTCTGTACCTTTAAGAAGCTTTTGAAGACCCAACTCTTTAGAGAGCACCTCCCTTCCTTACTGGCACTTCGACTAGTGCGTAACTTGCAATTACAGCAGTTACATTTCTGCACTTCTTTTTTTATTTTTTTTTATTTAATTTTGTTATATTTCTTATGTAAAGTAGTATTTATTTATTGTTACACCAGGTTCTATTGCTCGTAGCTTGACTTTTCTCTCCCTTGTACGTCACTTTGGACAAAAGCGTCTGCTAAATGACTAAATGTAAAATGTAAATGTACTACAGTCATACTGAT
The DNA here is from genome assembly GCF_900700415.2 of Clupea harengus. Taxonomy (NCBI): domain Eukaryota; kingdom Metazoa; phylum Chordata; class Actinopteri; order Clupeiformes; family Clupeidae; genus Clupea; species Clupea harengus. Next base: position 26,322,468 of record NC_045169.1, on the reverse strand, counting down.
AAGTAGTCCTCTTGTTCCATGGTCAAAACCTTATATGGACAGACCTGTTGCTTTTTCAGTACTTTTGTGCACCAGAAGGAAGAAGACAAGGTCTAGAAACCTACAGTTCACCACAGATGTATGGAAATCTCACCTTGTAGCTCAGTCTTCAGCTTTGTGTTCTCCTTGGTGAGATCATCATTTCTGTTTTTCTGCTCAATTAACATCCTTTCAGTTTCTGTTGAATGAAAGATACGAACAGTAGACTATGCCATTAAAAGATGTCCAGATTAATTACATAATTCTATGGGCATTAAACACATTTTAAATATCATAATAATAGGGAACTTTCCAGTCAGTTTCACGGGGAACAGGTTTTCCCTTTGCTATATGAAACAGAAGGCAATCATTTTCTTATTCCCCCCCCCCCCCCGAGAAGATTATTATTAAATTATAAACAGAAGTCGACTAACTCCTGAGAAGTCAAGCTAATTCAGAGTTAATGACTTAGTAAACAAAAATGCATTACCAAACGCTCAATCATAGTTAACAACGTATTAAACAAAAATGCATTACCAAACGCTCAATCATAGTTAACAACGTATTAAACAAAAATGCATTACCGAAGCATTCTCTCACGATTGGATTCCAGTTTTATTGTTATTTGTATCTTTACCATGATAAAAAAAGTCATGCCGATACCAAAAACATGTCATCACGTGTAATCATTTTGTTGTCATTGCATTGTGTAAAGTGTTTTTAAAGAAAATTAGTCAGATCACCACTGAGTGTCATGTTGCTCTGACTGTGAGAGAGGAAAAACATTGTATGGTTGTGCAGAAGAAACAAAAAAGGGGACGAGTGTGTGGTGGAGGGTTAGTGTTAAGTGTGGAGAGGCAAGGGAATGGTGGGGTGTTGGGGACGAGTGTGTGGTGGAGGGTTAGTGTTAAGTGTGGAGAGGCAAGGGAATGGTGGGGTGTTGGGGACGAGTGTGTGGTGGAGGGTTGGTGTTAAGTGTGGAGAGGTAAGGGAATGGTGGGGTGTTGGGGACGAGTGTGTGGTGGAGGGTTAGTGTTAAGTGTGGAGAGGCAAGGGAATGGTGGGGTGTTGGGGACGAGTGTGTGGTGGAGGGTTAGTGTTAAGTGTGGAGAGGTAAGGGAATGGTGGGGTGTTGGGGACGAGTGTGTGGAGCTGGAGGGGTTTTGGAGCAGCTTTGAGTCGGTCGTGGGTGCTAGAGCTGCAGCCATTGAGGATAATCAGCTAGGGTAGAAAATGTGAGTGCAGCTCAGGTGGTGAAGTTGGGAATAGGCGCCTGTGTGAATATGTGTAATGCTAAAGTAGAATGATCAGTAGAATAGGGTTAGCTTTAAGTTAGTAGAGAGTTAGTTGACAGGTAGTTGAGAGTTAGAGCTAGTACTTGATATTTGACTGACTTCATGTTGGTTATCCATATTAAATCTTGATGAAATATCTCCAGATGTGTGTCTTTTTACCTGTAAGGTTAGCCTCCAAACTCCTTGTCATGGCAGTGGCAGTGGCATTATCACACTCCTCTTGCGGCATTCCCAACTTATCTGTGATGTTTTGTGTAATAAAAAAAAAATGTATGACAGCTATCCATATAAAATGTAAACATACCTTTCAGCTAAGAGTCCATGATGAACACGTCTATTGAATAATAATTCAAATAGGACATTTGTCCTTAACTATACAAGTAGAACAGAAGATCTGCCTCATGTTCTTTACTTTCCATGAAAAACAGGTGTAACGGGGAATGTAGTCTTTGCCACGTAGGACTGGATTTTCATGCAAACATAGAGTAAATGAAAGACATTGTTGAGTTTCTGTGGTCTCCAAATGAGAGTCTTTCCGTCTTTTAATTTGACTATTTACTCAAATACTCACACACATTTTCACTCATTCATTGTCAGATTGACTTATTCTGTCCTGGTATATTGCTGTCTTTCATCCTCTCACACAATGACTCACTCTCTCACTCATGCTCTCAGCTCACGGCAACTCACCTGCATTCTCCACCCTCAAAAAATCTGTAAATAGAATAGGGGTTATTTTGTTATATTTATCACAGTAATCTATGTCTATATAATGAATTACGTTTTGATTTTTCAATGTATTAATTTAAATATTTCAGAACAAGACGAATACATGTTGCTATCTTATCATTTTCAGAATTACATATCACAGAAGTACTAACATGGTATATGGTGGTAGTAGTTATTTATTGTTGACACATTTTGTAGATTTTTAAGCCAAGAACGGACTATAAAATACACACTTTCTCACTTGCTAGCACACTAATGAACATGGTGAACCCTCACTTTTTAAAAACATACTCACATAGCACTTGAAAAGCCACAAGAAAAGATCCAAGGATGACACAGAGGACGGCCAGGATGGTTATCTTCAGTTTCAGGAGACCCATCTCATCCACGTTTAACTGGCAACAATTTGCTTCCTCAGAACTCTGATCTGGGGAAGAAAAAGACCTTTTAAATGAGTCTGCAGTTATCCCAGTTAGGGTGACCAGACTGAGATTTTGCCTCATCGGATATTTGTGTTTCTGTCCTTCACAAACTAGTTATTACCTCCTTACACGTTTTGGAAAGGGCATCTCCCTTACGTTCCACCTTCTTGCGCGAGCTCTGACTGTAGAGAGAACTGTCATTGGTCGACCGCCTTCCCAGTGTTGCCAGATAGGAAAATTATCCTCCAAATGCGATAATTTTGTGCCTTTGATACTGTGATGAATGTAGCGTCAATTACGTGATGGCTTGCATTTGGTTGGTGACGTGATTGAGGATGTGAGACACCTGGACAGAAATTTTAAGAATGGCATGGTGCGTAACAAATGGCGTATCTATCCCTAGTATTTTGAGATCATCAAATTAACACCTAACAACCTATTTAGTGAACTTATTTTGTTTAATTTTTAGAGTTAGAAATAAAACAGACTCGAGTAGCACAGGAATCCCGCCTGTTTGAGACTGTGGTGGCAAGTGCACGGCTCTGTTTGGTCGTGAGTGAGTGAGCCTCGCGAGCGTGCAGACAGACGGTGATAACGTCTAGTAAACAGACTTGGAGCAACTGTACGACCCAAGCTGGTGAAAGCTGCGATAATCAGCTGCTGGATATAAAGGTATAGCACATGAAGTTTTAAATAGTAAAAGAAACGTTACATTACAATACCCCATTTCCAATCTGGCAACACTGAGCACCTTGCCACCTCCACTAGTTGCATCGTTTACAATAGTATATGACATCTGCATGTAAAAAAAGATGTCAAAACTTCATCGCGGGGAGGGGGGGGGGTCATCTGCATGTGAAAAATATGTCCAAAAACTCCATCAAGGGGGGAGGGGGCGGGGTCCGCGACGAAGCGTCCTCTTTTTCACAAACTCAAATCTGGTCACCCTAACATAAGGTGACCAGACGTCCCCGTTTTCAGGGGACAGTCCCCGTTTTTGGTGGCCTGTCCCCGGCTGGAGCTGTCCCCGGAAATGTCCCCGGTTTTCACTGTGACCAACAACCGACCCGGGATACAAATAAAAAAAAGAAAGAAAACAATGACCAAATGTTTAGTTGCGTAGCCTACACGCCTCGGGCTCAAGCAAGCCAGCCAGCAGCCAGGGGGACAAGCTCTAGCTCAGGCGATTAGCGAACGGTGTTTATTGTAAGTGTCATTGTTTATCATCTGTATGTCATATATTATTTAACCTATGATATGTATGTAGCCTATAATTTGCAGTGTGCAACTAACTTTGTTAACTTTTTAACATTAGCAGTGATACTAACTACAGTACTATGACATTTCAGTTTCATTAGTCTGGGTTACTATTGAGAGGTAGTTGGCAACTTGACAATAAATTAAACCACTTGAAAGCCAGAAAATACTCCTTAAACTCGCTTTCCGTACATCCAGTTGCGCTTCCCGCTTACGTCTGTCTCGTTGTTTGTGTGACAATGACATTAAAGTACTTTGAACTTTGATAGTTCTGTGGAAGCAAAAACAGTCTCACCAGTTCAATGTTAAGCAGTGGGTTTCAATGTGCTAAAATCTTTAAATGAGTCATGTGCTAGTTAGGCTACATAGATAGACAATTACAGGTAGCCTAGAATAATGGTAGGCCTACATTACTTAAAAACAAACACAAAAAAAACATGTGTTCTTGTGGTGGTCTCTTACAAGACACTAATGAAATTAGTTCTTCACATATTCTTTATCAACAAATATGTCAACTGGTATTTTTTGCTGAAATTGTATTTTGAATCTTTTTGTTTGTTTGTTTGTTTCTTAAATCACTTTTGGTATAGTAATACCTAAAAAACAATTCCAAAGATCCTGGAGTCTGATCTGTATGTTCATAGTTCCAGCTGATTTTCACACAGAATATAGGAATACAATGCATTCAGTTGCCTCAATGGCCTTAACATTTTCTATGCTGGAAAAACCTACACCTGTCACCCATCCGTGCGGACCAGTCACTTATCAGCCAAACACAGAGGTTAGGCCTACTGGGAAGCTTGTGCATGACGTCAACGAAGTTCTTATCACTGATATTGTTTTTTTATTATCTGGCAAAAGGTTGTTACCTTTACTACTCTTCATTTCAGCCACTTTGTGATTAGTTTTAAGAAGAAAACTCTTTGTTTGACATTCCCCTTGCGATTTACAAGAACAAGGGTAAGATAAACTGCTTTTATGAATAAGGGCCCAGTCAGTGTCCCCGTTTTTCGATTACAAAGACAAAAACATGACATGTTTTGGAGGTGTTAACGTGTCTAAACTGAAAATGTCCCCGGATTCTGTCTCAGAAATCTGGTCACCTTACCCTAACATATGTATTAAAAATCATTAACATTATTTATGTCAGTTACAGTTGATTTACACTATCTATATTCATTGTGATGGATATACAAGCATTAGAGAGGACTAGATATTCATTGTGCACTTGTGGTGTATTCCCATGGTGTGCTGGTAAAACTAGAATAGTTCCCCTTCATCCTCAGGGATTGACTAAGAACTATTTTAGAATTTATATCCATTCAAAGTGGGATTAAAGCAGCATTAAGGAGTTTTGGTCCAAAACAGGTGAGATTACCGCCTACAATGTATGCAAAAACCAAGGAAACGCTGAGAACAGCAAAGCTGAAATAGATAGAAACTTGCTAGCATGCTAACTGGTGTCTTTTGATGATATAATTGCCGATGTCATTCTGTAAAGTTTGTATCTTTTTCTTCACAGGGTGGTCTACATAGAACTGTATAGTGCATAGCCTTGGCAGCTAGCCAGAACGAAAGGGGTCTCTATCTGTCCTTCACATGACCATATACCTTCAAAATGAATTTGAAGATGATACTTAAGGTAGTTGTTTAGAAAAGAATGAAAGTGTTAAATTCTTGCATTAAAGAGTTTCTGTCATTAACCATTAAGTTGGTGTCTCAGCCTGAAGCCTTGAAACCTGGCACTGGTGAAAAAACAACAAATCATTTTTAAAATCCAATGTGGAACTAACCATTTCCTTTTGCCTGAACTTCACCGGACATCTTTTCTGAAATGTTTGTACCTGTAGAGGGCAGCAGAGAGAGGGGGTATTTCAGAGTTGACAATAGTAGGAGACAGAATTAGGAAATAAATGATCATAACTAAATGATGGAGTTCGATGTCCACCTGTTAAAATGGGCCTCGAGTGTAACTCTATAGCTGTACAGGTTTCTTTAAGAGCCACATACAGGCCATTTACCATGAGGGCTGATACATTACCCTTTTTCTTTTTTTTCAAACATTCTTCAAAGTACACATGCCTAACATGGGCAAAATTCTTTTTTCACCCTTTTAAAAAAAATCCTGGGGTGTGTCAGGGGGCTACAACGTGATTTAGACAAAAAAAAAATAAAAAAAAAGATCTGTTTGCCTTCATTCAACCCTCCCGAAATGTTGCCACATGAATGTAGGGACCACAGACTTTTGAAGCTGCCGACTTGATCGAGGCTAACCCAAGGCACCACCACTAGGTGGCCCTTCAAAACAGTACGTTTAGTTTTTGGTGCCTCAGTCAGATGCCTCTAACAGCTTGCAACACCATAGAGCCGTGTTCATTCATTTATGAATTGACACATTGGAACCTCCTCTGCTAAAATATACAGGAAGAATACTGGTGTAATGTTGGCATCCTCTTCCAAAAATGTAATTGTAGGCCATCTTTACAAAGCCATAGCTTAGTGTGCCCTCAGTCAAAATGTTGTCTTGTTTTGTTCATGAAAACTTCTTTTATCTGTGCTATGATCATCTATGTGGCTTTTTGCACAGTGACACACACAGTTACTGCGCTCACAGCCCCTACTACACACGCAAGTTTCGGTAAGATTGAACAAAGGCCCACAGAGATATTTAAAGGTGAAATCCTTATTTTCCACTTTCTTCAAAATGATTCTTAAGCCAAAAGACACTTTAAGCCCATGTTTGGCATTTGTCTACTTATGTAAAACAATAGTGGTAGGCCCATAGCTCAACACACATACTGAAATGTAATCCACATCTCTAGGTAAGTTCAGTATAGTTTACTAACAATATGATGTGTAATAAATAAAAATCTACTGGGCCGTTCAAAACCATTGAATGTACATAAAGTTAAAGCTCACTCGCTTTTCAGTTACCTGTGGTAGAGTCCTCTGATGTGTCCTTTGGCATTGGATTCGAGTAGATTTTGTCTTCTGACATCCTTGTGATCTCTAAGATTCAGTCAAGAGGTGATTGTGAGCTATAAGACAGAAGTCTGTCTCCTGTCAGTCTCTTTAACTAAGGAGGTTCAGCTGTCAAACAGGGTTATCTGCATCTGTGTGTGAGAGTTCCCCTACTAGTCCTCTCTCATACCCTCACAGGACGTACGCACTTCTCTTGTAAGTTCCTTAAATGGAACGGAGGTTTTGCACTGTGGACCAGGATGTTGTCACCTATCTTAAAGACAATTCATGTAGAAATGTAGTTAACTGTTATCCGCGGTTTATACATTGATTTTGAAAAACTTTCTGCAGCCCTGCAGTTAATACTCATGTGGGACCTATTGTATAACATGAATTATTTTAACAGATCCTTTTATCCAAAACATACTACAGATATATAAAGTATATAACGTATAAAGACGTTGTTTCTTATTTTTATGTCCAAAACCACGCATGTTTTCACTTAACTATATCATGAAATGTGTAACTCAAGAGAAAATGTGTCACACATGGAAGTGGCTGATGTGGTTAGTGCATCAGCAGCTCTCTCTCTCTCTCTCTCTCTCTCTCCCTCTCTCCCTCTCTTTGGCAATAGATGTTTGTCAATAACTCTTAAATGTGTCACACATGGACGTGGCCATGTAAGTTTGCACTCAAATCTTCATTCTCACGCCCTGAAAGCCACAGCTAAAACCATATGGGGTGCCTCAGAACATACGATACTGTAAGGCAGGACGGGAACCTTTGGATTGGAAAACGACAGATGGCCTTCTTCAACTTGCAAAGTGAATGGGGATATGTCAACCTTGACGGATCAACGCATTCCAACGCATATAGGGAGCCGTGACTAAAAGTGTGAACGAGGAAGTAAAAACCCTTAAGAGATTTAGAATTGAGGTGTCATGTCTGCCCTGAACCCAGCTCTGGCCAAGCCACTTTTTCGACCTTATCGGCCCACTCACACGTTTGCGTTGGAATGCGTTGATCCGTCAAGGTTGATTGGGGTGACGTCATCCTTTACCAAACTGAATTGTGGCTCCGTTGGGTTCCGTTGCGTTGCGTTGCGTTGCTTGCAGCAAGAGTTGAAACATTTTCAACTTTTCGAGAGGCAACGCATGCGTCAGCCAATCAAATTGCCTTTTATGCATAACTGACAGCACAGGTGCTAGCCAATCAGATCGCGTTCATGCTCACGTCTAAAGAGCGCGAAGCTCAAAAAAAAAGATGGAGGACCAAACTCCGTAGATGGTCGTTTTTGCTTAGATATACTGAAATGTAATCCACATCTCTAGGTAGGTTCAGTATAGTTTACAAACAATATGATATTTAATAAATAAAAATCTACTGGGCCATTCAAAACCATTGAATGTACATAAAGTTAAAGCTCACTCGGTTTTCAGTTACCTGTGGTAGAGTCCTCTGATGTGTCCTTTGGCATTGGATTCGAGTAGATTTTGTCTATAAAATGTCTTTTACATGTTGGAGATACACCAGCCTCAAATAAACATCACTTTAACTCTCACCTTGCCTCTTAATCTGGTATTAATCCTATAACTCCACACTAGGAAGTTCCTAAATTCTTGTAGTTAGAAAGTATAAAAAATAATATAAACTCTAGTTGCTAACATTCAAAACACAACTCTTCTACAACCTCTCAGGCACTCAAATCATTCTTCTTCATTATTTGTCAGAATACATGAAACTGAAACATATTCTCCTGTCACTTTGAGTTTTAATGATCTGTCCTTGATTTAGCTATATTTGATAGCATTGTACCTCACATTAGGCCACCTCTGGATAGAACAACTGTCAAATAACCAAATGTATCCAGATCAAAAGAGATTCAAATCCATTTTCTATAATTGCCACTATCCCTCACCATTATTTCACCAATGTCTTTAAATATATTTTAAATTAGATTTAAGTTGACTTAATATAAATTTAATTCAGGTCCTACAGCTTCTACTCTCACAGATTCGCGTATACGCACGATCATTTCCAGCATCATTCCACTGCTGTAACGTAATCCTAACAAAGTGCTCATAGGAGTTATCTGGCTGTCCTGGTCCCCAAAACCTGAATGAGGAGCAAATAGAGTTCAGTGCACAAATACATGTGATGAATGGTAATCATACCCTATAAATCCCATCAGGTAACAGGTATCAGTTCATTACTGTGTTAAGCAATCAATAAATGGATAACTTAAGAGATGGAACAGTTAATTGTAGATTACCTCTCTGTAAATTGCATTATGCAGAGACAAAGATATATATGCAGTGGCGGCGCCAGAGATTTTTTTCTGCAGGTGCTATGGGGGTGCTCGGCGTTTTACCGAGGGTGCTATGAAATTAGGGTGATAGCATATGTGTCACATGGTTCTCTACTACAACACCTCCCCACCATATCGTCATATCTGTTTACATGTTTGCTCTCTGAAGCGTCTTTGTAGTCCATGAAAAGCGCCTTACAAATCGATCGTATTATTATTATCATTAGGCTGCTTCCGACGGACGCGCACATAGCCGTGTTCCTCTGCGACGGTCACTGACAAAATGCATGCAGCATGTTATAGATTCCGCAATCCCAAATACTTCACTTACTTCAGTGGGGGTTAAAGTTGGCGCCAGATGACTACCAGGTCACCACTACCATGTCTAACAAATTAAACTAAACATAAATAGTTCAATACATTCTAAACTAAAGAGGGCAAATTAGAATAGCAGATAGAATTAACTAAAACAGTCAAAGAGTCAGAAATGCTTTCAAAAAGTATATATTATTTCAGGTCACAATCAATAAAAACATAGAAGCTTATACCTGGCTAGCACAGACAGACTGCTCGTCCTAGGCTAGAATCTGATTTTTTAAGGCGGATCCAGAAAAATCCCAAAAAGAGACCGCATTCATTAATGTTACACATCTAACAAGACCGTTCCACCTTAAATCTTAAACGGTGTAAAGATGCAGGCCCCTTTTAAAAGTGAATGAAACAAAACGGTAGGCACTCAAAACCACAATAATCAGAGCTTGATCATTGTATCATTGTACAATAAAACTCTTAAAGAACAGGCAAAAATGCAAACAAAACTATGCTGGAAAAGCCATAAGCAAAACCAAAATCCGGCCAAGCCAGCAGACCAGGTGTAGCATGGCTAGCACCCTCAGTAGAGGTGTAGGGTTGATCTCTTTGACCACGACGTTCCTCTTCTTCTAAATCAGATTCAGATACCCCTTGCATTTCTTCTTCTTCTTCAACGTCACATGATTCTTCTACTCGTGGAATTGTGGGTATCAAAAACCGATCCATTATTGTGAATTTGTTGATACTTCAACAACGACTTTGACAGTGCACTAGCTCTCTTTCCCCTTCAATCGTCAGGAAACGTTAACGTTCACGCATGCGAGTGCGACGTGTCTGTGTCATGCTACGTGAACAATCTGTTCATTTCAATCTGTTATTATTTTCTTTTGTGATTTAAATATTATTATCACACAATAAATTAAATTGAGAACGCAGAATTAAATTTAATAACAATAATAAATAAACCATTATTTTCTTGGGGGTGCTATGGGGGTGCTATGGCTAATCCAGGGGGAGCTATAGCACCCCCTAGCCCCCCCCTGGCGCCGCCCCTGTATATATGTATGGATTGTACCAACTTTGGGTCTGTGAGGGGTGTGCTGTCCACCCAGCGCCATTTGTCCTCTTCCTGAGCATCATTTAAACCAATCCAGTGATTAGCCTTGGTCTTCAGGAACTCCTAATGTAAGAAATATCACTCTCATGATCTTGATCAGCAACATAATGATGACTACTGCAACAACCATTTCATCATGCTGATTTCAATCACATTGGTCTTTAAAGCTTGTCTACCATTAGTTGAAAGCTCTGCTGCATTTTTTTTATGAATATATTGTGAACAATCAGATTTGGCATCTGTTGAATCTTAGTTTTCATTTCCAGGTAGAGTGGGATATCCAGTTAGTATCACATGAGGGGGCATGAGGTTGAAAAAGCCGTAATACATTTATTTATTATACGGCTCTTCAGAATGTTCCAAAAAGTACCGTTGATTTGAATGGGCCATCCCAACGTTCGCAGGTGAATATTTCTTCTTATTCACCGCTGCAAAAAGATATTGACCGCTGTCATTGGCAACGGGTTTTGTGCTTCTAATTCACATCTTTCATATCATTCCGCAAGTAGTCCGGTCATTTAACGTAACAGACTCATTGTAAATTTGAAGTCAGCAAGTAATGTTGCTACGCAACACCTGAAACTTAAAAGTTCTATTTGCTTGAAGAACTATTTATTTCTTAGCGGAAATCACGAAACGGCAACTAAATCATTAAAAAGAGGTATTTTGGAGGAATGTCTTCGTTTTTGGCAAGTAACCGTATAATAAGCGGGATAATGTATTGTCCGGAGGTCATTATCCAAAAATAAATCCCGACGGGGCGAACAGCACCCCGACGCGCAGCGAAAGGATTTATTTTGACCTCTGGACAATACATTATCCATTAAGTATAAAATCTATTAGTCAACCAAAGCTAAGATGACCTTTATTGATCTCACACAAGGAAATGTGCTGAATACCTGATAGTCACAAAGTTTGTGCATTCTAATGTATTTGAGTTATGGTTAAAGTATAAGTAAACTAAAGTACCTTGGGTCAACACAAAGGGAATTTTGGCATTCGTGATATGTTTAAAGAGAAGATACAATCTGGGTAGGAACAAAGTAGATTTACTACTCAAAAGCCAGATTCCCTCATTATTCCATATATCATGTACATATATAAATATGTATGTACCCAGTTATATCTAAAATATTCATCACTCATAATTATCACTTCCCAATGATGCATAGTTTATTTCCACACAAAAAAATGTCTGCTTCATACTTAAACCTAGACCTCTACTTGAGTAACCAATATGGCAACCATACGGCTGCCTGATATTACCATTGAAAGTAGAGTCCGCTTTTGAAAAATAAAACCAGCTTTATTCAGATCAGAACATACCTTATTACACATATTATTCCGCATATATGGTGGAGTATATACCACTGAGACAAGAATGTGTGTATTTTCAAGACAGCATCCTAGACAATACTGGTGCAGATTATGCTAAAGTAGTCAAGGGTGACATCCTGAGTTCCTATAGGCAAGCTTGTCCACTCATCAGCTTGGGATAAGCACTGGCAGATATCCATTCATTTAAACGTAGCCTTCAAAGGCCTTTGGACAGAAAGACCTGATCATCAAAATTCACATGGAGCTAAATTTCTTCTTGCATCATTTGATGAAATACAAATCAATGGCAGATCATTTATTTACAGCTAAAGCCATTGATACATTTTCAAAAAACTGTAGGAAGTGGATGCATACCCAGTACTAATCTCTAAAATCTTGTCATGATTTTACACACAGTCTTCACTCATTTAGCTAATTCTATTAAACTATGTTGATGTAAAGAAAATCTATTGTCTATAATCGCCACTATCCCTCATTTTCACCTGTTAATGTCTTTAAATATTGTTTTCAATAGATTGAAGTTGACTTAATATAAATTAAATTCAGGTCCTACAGCTTCTACTCTCACAGATTCGCTTAAATGCATTTTGACATGGGGCATCATTCCACTTCTGGTTTATATCAATCCTCGCACAGTCCTCATCACCTGCATTATCAGGCTGTCCATTTCCCCAAAACCTGAATGAGGAGCAAATAGAGATTAGTGCACAAATACATGTGATGAATGGTAATCATACGTTATTACATTTTAAACCAGAAATCCCATCAGGTAACACGTAACAGTTAAATAAATAAATAAATGGATAACTTAAGAGATGGAACAGTTAATTGTAGATTACCTCTCTGTAAATTGCATTATGCAGAGACAAAGATATATATGTATGGATTGTACCAACTTTGGGTCTGTGAGGGGTGTGCTGTCCACCCAGCGCCATTTGTCCTCTTCCTGAGCATCATTTAAACCAATCCAGTGATTAGCCTTGGTCTTCAGGAACTCCTAATGTAAGAAATATCACTCTCATGATCTTGATCAGCAACATAATGATGACTACTGCAACAACCATTTCATCATGCTGATTTCAATCACATTAGTCTTTAAAGCTTGTCTACCCTTAGTTGAAAGCTCTGCTGCATTTTTTAAATTCATAGATTGTGAACAATCAGATTTGGCATCTGTTGAATAGTTTGCATTTCCGGGTAGAGTGGGATATCCAGTTAGTATCACATGAGAGGGCGTGAGGTTGAAACTGCTGTAATACATTTATGCAGTTTTATGTATAAAATGTATTAGTCAACCAAGATAAGATGACCTTTATTGATCCCTCACAGGGAAATGTGCTGAATACCTGATAGTCACAAATAGGGAGTTGTAACTGCGTATTACTAAATAACTGGTGTATATCCAGGACTGTAGACCAAATTGCTTTTCAGTGTTTTAGTTTTTTAAATTATCATATTTTATAGTTTTTGCATAATAATGTATTTATTTATGATTAAGGTAAAGTACCCTGGCTCGACACAAACCTAAGGTTATGTTGGCATTAACCTGGTGTTTAACACATGATGTAAATAATGCTGTATAACTATAACTATATGCAATAGCCATCCTAGCATTCACACAAATGGTCTGCACACTTGTAAACAAGTAAACAGTTGCTGCTCTCAGGTATGTTGGAGGTATAGGACAGGGGGCTACTGCACCAAAAATGAGTTCATCAGCCACTACTGATTAGAGTTTAGTACATTAGAGTTAGATAGTAGACCATGAAATATTTTTTAAGGAAATAATATGTCATACCATTTCTTGTTGACTGGTAATGATGACCAGATGTCCTCCTATAGTCACACAGGCATCTCTGCTCTCAGTCCAGGTCTTCTCATCAGTGGAGAAGTGGTAAAATGCTCCATTGAAGTACTCCCAGTCATCCGCACACTTCACTCCTGTTTGAGGGATATAATTCATAATGACCACCAAAACTGGCATTTAGTTTGTCATGATTTTGGACATATTGTATGTCTATACTGCTACTTTGAGTGAAACAAAGACAGCTATTACTACAGTCAAACTGATAAGTAGCCCTCTTGTTACATTGGCAAAACCTGATAAGGACAGACCTGTTGCTTTTTCAGAGCTTTTGTGCACCAGAAAGAAGACAAGGTCTAGGAACCTCCAGTCCACCACAGATGGATGGAAATCTCACCTTGTAGCTCATTCTTCAGCTTGGTGAGATCATCATTTCTGTTTTTCTGCTCAAGCAACATCTTTTCAGTTTCTGTTAAAAAAAATTAGAAAACAACAACAGAATATGCCTTTAAAAGACAATAATGCATTACCAAAGCATTCTTTCATGATTTGATTCCAGTTTTTATTGTGCTATTTTTATATAAAGAAGTCATGCTGATATAAAAAAAATATCATCACGTGTAATCATTTTGTATTTTCACCGTCGTTGTTTAAAGTGTTCTAAGCAGGGCCGGTCTTTCCTACAGGCGACATTACCTAGAGAGGGGGGCGCCAGAAACTGCATCCAGAAAAAAAAAAATATATAAAAAGAAAATTATATATTTTTTTTTTTAGCAGAGTTTTTTTTGCGCCTCCTTCTACATCTCCAACTAATATTTTGACATCAAAAATCGAAAGAGGAAGGGGTAGGCTACGTACCTCCTTGGTGTTGTCAGAACATGTTAGCATATTGAGGCGTATGGTTAGTGTGTGTGTGTCCAAGCAACTTCGACGAAAGAAATAATATAGAGGCAATAGCCATCCATTTGCACAATATATTTCTAATTTAAGAACAAAAGAAAGGAAGAAGAGGAGAAACGTGCCAAGGAGAAAGGTAAATCCTTAAAATCCCGTTCTTAGCCAAGAATGAATCCCAGATAAGAAAACTTTCATGAACGCCAGAATTGCCAGAGTTAAGAAGAAAAGATGTACCTTATCATTGAAAGCCTTCCTACTCCCTGTCACATAGTTCTTTAACCCACGCTTTTATCTCCTCAAGACTGGACTACTGTAATTCACTCTTCAATGGGATCACTGGCAGGAACATCCAGAAGCTGCAGTACATCCAAAACAGCGCTGTCAGGATCCTGATGAGAGTCCGGAAATACGATCACATAACACCCATTTTACACTCACTACACTGGCTCCCTGTCTCATTCCGGATTGACTACAAAGTCCTACTACTCACCCATCAATGCATAAATGGTCATGCACCCCCCCACCTACAAGAACTCATCACTCCCCAAACATCCAACCCTACTCTCAGATCCACAAACAGCTTGCTCCTCCGGGTTCCCAACACCAAGCTCCGCACCATGGGCAACCGGGCCTTTTGCTCGGCAGCACCGCGCCTGCGGAACAGCCTCCCTGACCACTTAAAACAATCCAGTGTCTGTGTTGCCCTTAAGACTGGCCTAAAAAAAATTTTATTCAGAAAGGCGTTTCTTACCTTTTAAAACTTACTAATAGTAGTTTATTATAGGTTGTTTTTAACTATGTTCTTAAACTATGTTTTTAACTATGTTTTTAACTATGTTTTTTTAACTATGTTTTTAACTATGTTTTTTAGCTATGTTTTTTAGCTATGTTTTTAAATTATGTTTGTAAACTATGTTTTTAAACTATGTTCTTAACTATGTGTGTAACTATGTTGTTTTTTTAACGATGTTCTTAATTATGCTTTTAACTATGTTTTATTATAGGCTGTTTTAACTATGTTTTAACTATGTTTTTTTTACTTCGTTTTTACTGTAGCACTCTGAGATTCAGACGAATATAGAGTGCGCTATAAATTAAATGAATTACTATTATTAAGGATTTTACAGAGGCGGTATATATAAAGATATTTATTATACATTATACCAAAAAGACATGATTAAAATATTGAGGGCCAGCCAGTCATAAATTACACCAGGGGCGCACAGATAAAGCCAATAGCTAGTGCAACAACACTACAAATATCTTACTCGTTGCATAGCACACCCATTAAGGAAGACAAATACGGCAACTTGTCAACAAGTGAGGAATACTGGTGACTGGTACTGGTGTTGTATCGTCAACTTTAGCGAATTAGTATGTAATCTTTCTAGTTAGCTAAAGCTAGCTAGCCAGTGACGTGTGACGTTCCTTGTTATTGCCATTCAGTCGAAACATCAATGATTTTCTGTTTCAAAAAAATGAATTTCCCGTTTCACATTTTGCTGAATTCCGTTTTTAAATCCGTTTCGGCTAATTTTGGGGAGTGAAGCTTGCCTAGAGCGCCAAATGTGCTAGGGCCGGCCCTGGCTCTAAGGAAAACTAGTCGATCACCACTGAGTGATCATCATTTCTGTTTTTCTGCTCAATTAACATCCTTTTAGTTTCTGTTGAAAGAAAAATAAATCAATAGTAGACTATGTCCAGACTAAATGAATCATTTTAAATATCATAATAAAAGGGAACTTTTCAGTCAGTTTCACGGGGAACAGGTTTTCCCTTTGCTGTATGAAAAAGAAGCCAATTATTTTTCTTTTCTTTATTTCCTGAGAAGATTATTACTAATTTAGAAACAGAATTAGCCAAAGTCCAGAGAAGTCAAGCTGAATCAGAGTTAATGATTTAGTAATCAATAATTTATTGCCAAAGCTGAATCAGAGTTCATGACTTAGTAATAATAATGCATTACCAAAGCATTCTCTCATGATTTGATTCCAGTTTGTATTGTGTTATTTTTATCTTTACCATGATCAAGAAGTCATGCCGATAGCAAAAACATGTCATCACGAGTAATCATTTTGTATTTTCTCTGTCATTGTGTAAAGTGGATTTTTTTTTAAGGAAAACAAGTCAATCACCACTAAGTGTCACATTGCCCTGACTGTGAGAGAGGAAAATACATTGTATGTTTGTGCGGAAGAAACTTATAAAAGCTTGACCTCCATGCAAACATACAGTACAATTGCAGTGGACAGGCAATGGAGTGTGGGGTTACCTAATGAGGTGCACCGGAAGGATGGCTCTAAGTGTGGAGAGGTAAGGAATGGTGGGGTGTTGGGGACGAGTGTGTGGTGGAGGGTTAGTGTTAAGTGTGGAGAGGTAAGGGAATGGTGGGGTGTTGGGGACGAGTGTGTGGTGCTGGAGGGGTTTTGGAGCAGCTTTGAGTCGGTCGCGGGTGCCAGAGCTGCAGCCAATGAGGATAGTCAGCTAGGGTAGAGAATGTGAATGCAGCTCAGGTAGTGAGGTTGGGATAGGAGCCTGTGTGAATATGGGTGCAGATCAGGTAGTGAGGTTGGGATAGGAGCCTGTGTGAATATGGGTGCAGCTCAGGTAGTGAGGTTGGGATAGGGGCCTGTGTGAATATGGGTGCAGCTCAGGTAGTGAGGTTGGGATAGGAGCCTGTGTGAATATGGGTGAAACTCCCTCTGGTTTGACTGAAATCAGGGGTGTCAAAGGGTATCCGTGTCGAGGGTCTTTAGTGAAGGCACAAAGACAGCAGGGAGACCAGGCTCTGTAGTTGGTACATTTATTTGACCTCCCCCAAGTGCATAATCCACAATAAAAAAATATATAAATCAAAAATACTGGTATAAATGAAAACAAAAAGATATTTACAAATGGTATATGTACAATCACTAGTACAAAGTTGTATACCAGTTCCCTATACTGAGGCAGTGCGCAAACATCAGCCTCACGCTACTGAAATCCATACAGCTGAGCATCAACTAGCCCACCAAAAAACTGTTATCCAAAGACGTTCACCACAGAAGCCCCGCTCTACTACTTCGCCAACCCTTTTATAGGTTAGCTGAACTACCCATAATTGGCCCATACTACCATAGGTTCAAACCACAGGGGTAAATTTGTGTGAAATGCAATACCCATTAAACAGAGTTAAAATGCTACCAATAATCATTTGAACTCAATCAGTCCTTCACAATAATGATGATGGCAGTTATACATCACATTCACAACTGTAAACCTTATAACGTAAGTAATTGATTTTGCGAGGGAGAAACCATGTTCCTCGGGAACCTGCCCAAACCATAAATGCGTCCCAGGATGGGAGCGCACTTCCTAATACAGGAAACAAATCTAATGGCGGCAGGAACTCATCCCAGCTCATTTGGTGAACAAGTATCGTAGGTACACTGTCTTACATCATTTAGTATATGTGTAATGACAACGGAATGACAGTGATTTGACGGGGCTATATTTATACAATATCTCGGAGATTTTAAACATCGGTAACTTGTGTGTGTAGTGAAATGTTTGGCGTGGTGTCAGTGGTAGGTGTACACCCTTATGCTTTCACACACGCCCGCAAAGATGAATCAGTTCATATGGAGAGAAAGGGATATACATTAAGCACGGTAGATGTGTCCGTTGACGGTTAAAAGTATACTGAAAGTCTGTTGCGTCCGCCATTAGGACACGGTGAGGACGCGCTTAAGAATCGCAGCTGAAATTTCAATCAGCCTTGTTCAGGTTTATTACAGTATGTTCACCAGAATAAATATGCAAGATGTCATGCCTGGAATTGCCGTGCTGGGTCTGCCTCACTCAAACCCTGGTAAATAAGACTTTGGGCTGCCCCTTTCCCTCCAGTCTACAGGGGGAGCCGTCTGGTCTGGCCAACATGGCTAGATGGCAGCTGATTGGCGGGGACATTTAAAAAGAGTTCCTGATGTGAGTTGGAGGTGGTCTCTTCTCGGTTCTTCGTTGCCCTCTTTTGTCATTTTACCACTACACATACACTATGCTGATCTGCACTACATTGAGCTTTACTTTCTCTTGCCGCCCATTTACTGACTTTTTGTAAGTATTTTCATTTAATGAGTTAATAAATTACCTTTTTCTTTAATCTTAACTCTGTGTGGTCTCCCAATTTAATGTTATCTCCACATCGAGCCATGTGGACGTAACAAATACTTAAATAAAATACTTGGCTGACTGCAATTTTCCGATTTTCATGTCTAAAAAAAAGTTGACTGTTGACACACTTAGAGTTGGGGTATGAGTGGTGAGAGTAGGGTTAGCTTCAAGTTAGTTATGGGTTAGTACACAGTTGAGAGTACTAGTACTTGATATTTTACAGACTTTTTGTGGGGCTATCCATATTAAATCTTGATGAAATATCTCCAGGTGTGTGTCTTTTTACCTGTAAGTTTAGCCTCCAAAGTCCTTGTCATGGCAGTGGCATTATCATACTTCTCCCGCAGCAACATTGTAACATTGGCGTGCTCCACCCTCAGTAAGTCTACCTGCTCTTTAACACCTGTTGGAAAGTAAAGAACATGTGGCAGATCTTCTGTTCTACTTGTATAGTTAAGGACAAATATACAAACATGTTACTTGGACAACACGGTCATGAGAATAGAAATGGTAGAAAAGGTTTGGGGTTAGTGTTGGGGTCCTGGTTAGTTGACAGTCAGCTGAAATGTTCATAGTTAATGGATTACGTATTACTTTGTAGACTGGTGCCTTGCACATAATATAATCTTCAAATAATTTGTATGTAAAAAAAATGTAAATATGACTGGATATTCAAAAAATACAATTCAATTGTCAGTTACTTGTGCATACTTTCAGACCCTGACCCCAATTTAATTTATTTTAGCAATTTCCTCTGAAAAGTTTCCTCCCTTTTCATATTTGTATTTTCAAATGTGATGTCTGTCACCACTTCAAGCACAAATACTTGTTAAAATTTCTTACCTGAGAGTTAAGTCTCCAAAGCCCTTTTCTCATCGCTAGAATTATTATTCTCAACCTTGAATGTTTCCAAATGGTGTTCAACGACTGTTACAGATGTCAGACAAGGGCTTTGGCATTTATTTATGTGCAAATGAATCTGTTCTATAATCCTATGCAAGTACCCTTCAACTAAAGTGTTGCCAAATATTTTTGTTGACCATTTCACATTCAGTCTGTTCTCTACTCTCACATTCCCTTGCCCACACATTTACTCACTCTTGGTATGTCACTCTTACACTCACTCACCTGAACATTGCTCCACTTTCACAGCATCTACAAAAGAAAGGAATCAGCATCATATATTGTCAATGTCATCAACATACACTGATTAACTCATTCAAATTGAAAACTTTGAACCTATTTTATCCAAAAAAATTAAAATGGCTGACAGAACAGTCATACTCACAGAGCCCTCCCATAGTAACAGTACAGTCATACTCACAGAGTGCTACCATAGTAACAGCAATGGCCAACAGGAGAACGCACACAGAGAGAAAGAGTACTGTGCATCTTTGAGAGATACCAGGACGGCTCTCTTTCTCTGGATGTTGCAGTGGTGAGGAGTTGGCAGGGTCAGGTTTGGCCGGGGTCAAGATGTTACTGGAATCAGATGGAGGTTGTGGGTCCAGTTCATTTCCTGGGACTAAATAAGAGAAAAACAGAACTCATATTCAACTCACTTGATTTCTGTTCGAACCTTTTCAATTCAAGCCACTATTTCTGTTAAATCCTCACTAGTTCACTAGTTTGCCCATCAAAATGATTGATTAAGAGTGCTGATAATAAACATGACTGCCCATCAAAAATGATTGATTTAGAGTGCTGATTATAAGCATGATTGTCCATCAGAATGATTGATTTAGAGAGCTGATAATAAGCATGTTTGGCTTGGTAGCTGCCAGTGGTCCTGAGATGCCTATAGTGGAGATTGTGTGCGTTGTCCGCTGACGCCCCCTATAGATATTTTTAGAATTAGGTTTCTGTTGCAACCTTTTCAATGCTGACACCCCCTATGGATAAGGGGTAATGTGAGCTACTAGTGAAAAGGAGGAGAATGGGGACGAGGTGGGATACGTTTCTATGCGGGCTCCTCCTGAACTTTGTCTAGAAAACATAATTTCACTGGTTCGTCCCCTCAGAATGCTTGATTTAGAGAGCTGATAATAAGCATGTTTGGCTTGGCTGACACCCCAAGAGATCTTGCATGTGAGGCCTCTACCGGTGGGAGATCTGCAATGGAACTGCAATGCTGGGTGGGCGAGTCAGAGACCTGCCAGAGGACAGATGTAAGATTGGCAAGCGTCTGAGGACCAATGGCCAAACATTCCTGGTTTGCTGCTCGGATAGACCGTTGTTGGTTGCCGTGGTGTGAAGACTGGGCTGGATGGAGGAGACTGTGTGGAACGGTATGAGGTGTACTGGGCTACGCATAGAAAAGGCTGCAGATGAGAAGCCAGGCTTATAATGAAATGTAAATTCATCATTTGCTCTGTCTGTCAAGAACCTGACAGTGTCATGAACATTTCTAAGTCTGATATGCAGGGATGTATGGCGGGAGTGATGCTAGAAGTAGGGCAGGTAAACCCAATACATCTCAGCAGCCCTAAAGGCTGATAAACATGGCAGTAAGAATGACATCAGTGTGCTTGGACATGAGTCTGTTGCATTTTAATGTCTGCTCAGATTTATTGCCCCTGCAGTCACAGCTGCTATCCTAAATGAACTGGCAGAATAGAGTTCTACTGTGGGACCATGGAATGGAACGCTGAGTGTGGACATTAATCTGTTGAGTAGTTTAGTGAGGCAGGTGGTGAGAATATCCACGGTAATTGATAGGGGTGAGTCTGGGATAGCAGGCTGTTAGCAGGTCTGCAAATACTTTTGATTAATAAGCCTATCCTGTGGGGAAAGGAGGGAATTCAGAGCCGTACTGACTGCACTGGAGTGTCCTGGGACCAAGATATTGGAGCTAGGTCAACAGCAGAGGCCTGGAGGGGGGGTTACTGGAAGATAGTATCTGAGAAACCCTGCAGTGGCGTGGGGTGATTGTCTGCTCCTGGTGCCAACGTCCTCCATTTCTGGAAATGAAAGCAAGAAAGAGTGCAGCTCTGGGAAGGGCTGGAGGGGGCGTGGTAACTACCAGAGGCAACTGAATTCCAGGAAGGTTAGTTGTGGGCTGCCAAGCAAAGGGATAGTCCTGGTATCAGAAAAGGAGTTTGCTGATGTTTTGTTCAGGATCGTACTGGGCCAGGAGATTGAATTTCCTAGTTGAGCTCTGCAACAGGAAAGTGCAGGCGTGAAGTAACGTTAAGCTGCAGAAACGTGCAACAGTACAGTGGACTTTCCTTGGCTAGGCGTCAACTTTCAGCACTGGCATGAGAAGACCCAGAGGAGCGGGGAGAGTCTTGGACAGAAGACCCAGAGGAGCGGGGAGAGTCTTGGACAGAAGACCCAGGATGAGGAGCGGGGAGAGTCTTGGACAGGGGTGAGAGAAGATCGGCTGTATCCTCAGAACCCCTGGATTAGGCGTTGCATGAATTAAGTCCTATTCTTTGAAGTCAGTGGAGTCAGCAAAAGTCCCAGCTCCATTACCAAACTCCTGCCTACAGGAAGCTGTGTTGAATACACAGTGTTGTATAGTAACGAAGTAGAAATACTTCGTTACTGTACTTAAGTCGTTTTTTTGGATATCTGTACTTTACTTTACTACTTTTATTTCTGTTTACTTTTACTTCGCTACATTTTGCAAAGAAAACGGATACTTTTACTCCGATACATTTCCCCTGATACCTTCGTTACTCGTTACAAAATCAAATCATCTTTAGAAAAAAAAATAATCATGAGAGTGACGAGACCAACGTCGGGGACTGTGGTAGAACACAGATTGCAAGCAGGTTTGGCGAATCAGTGGTCCTAGCGCACGTTAATGCGTTATTGACCGTTACCATGGAAACACCAATGAGCGTGAACCACACAGGCCAAAGTTAACATTGAGCGGTGGGGCACGTTCAGATGTGCCCCACGAAATCTGCCTGGCAACTAGACTGGAATAATGCGAAAACCGCGAGACCTGTACCCCGTGACTAAGAGAAAAAAAACATACAGTCAGATCAAAATCAGACAGATCAATGCCAGTAACGTTACTGCTAGTTAGCTATCGCTAGTTTTCGAGTATTTGGGAATTGTTTTAATTCAGCCTACAATGAATAATGTAGACTAGTTGTTGAGGGTGCAATTTAGTACATTGTCGTTGGAAGATAAATTAGAAATTAAACGTTTGGGGCCACACAAAAGGATTTAGACATTCACAAGAAACACGATGGGACAGCAGAGACTGAACGTGACTCTCCATACTTTCCATTGAAAACCCGTTTGTTCATGGACTGGTGGATTTTAACAGCAAAGTCATCGAGAGGTTTGCTTAAGCAAAGAACCACCGCGCCAACTTCCTATTTAAGTGATCTGCATTGGTGAGTCAAACCTTTTTTTTTTCGGAGCTGATGGATGTATCAATGCAATCTGCAAGGACATCGTCTTTTTACAAAGTTTTGTTCATTTAGCAGCATGTTTTGTTGCTGTTATTTGTTTAAGTTGTGCCTTTCGCTTCATATTGTATGCCACACGTGTGCCACAAGCTTAATAAATTAGTCGAGTTATTTGAGCTATGTGTCTGTCTAATATTTTTACTTTGTTGCAATCATTTTACTTTAATGCTGTATTATAGGCAACATCTTTGTGTTGCGCTGAAGCATGTGAAATGTATTTGAAATAGGATTTCTGCTCCTTGCTGGCACTCAAAATGCAGCCCATAACATATCTTACTGGTCTACTGCTTATAAACAGCTACCTCTAGTTTTTTGACGGTGACATGAAGTCATACAAAATTGCCCCACCAGAAATTTCAGGCTAAAATCGCCACTGCTCCAGATCAAGGCAAAATGGACTGCAATATGCAGTGGAGGGATATATCCAAAATATTAAGATCAACAACGAAGGGGACACAACAATAATCGAAGCAAAAGCACACAGGTCTCAATCAAAAAATGAGAAACCCCACGACCTCTTCATTAAATGCCACCAGCACAACCTTGTAGACTAGTCATGTTCTTTCACCGCTGGGTAAGATCTGTATATAATATTTCAAGCTAGCTAATAACCTACAAAAATTATTTATTCTTATTCTTTATTCCATCTCTGGCGAAGTATATAGCTAGTTAGCTAGGATGGTGTCAATCTACACTACAGTAACGTAGCAGTGTGGAGCAAAATAGCTGCTAGTAACGTTATTGTTCAAGGGATGTGTGTGCATGTTGCTGAAAGTATTTCACAGTCACTGTACAGATAACTTGCTTGTAAAACTGATGATCCTGACGTAATGCTATGGCTTTGTATCAGATCGCCAGGTTATTGCTCTCAGGTTGTGCCTTATGCATACCTTGGGATACTCAGGAGCCCATTCACAAAATGTTACAAAGATTAAAATTTAAAAAATTCATAATGGCTTTTTGGGACGTTTTGTTTGAAGATGAACAAAACATTTTTCAGTTTCAAGTAATGACTGGGTTGTTACTTTCGGTGCTGCTTTAGTATTGCCTATTGAGTTCAAATTGTGTTCAAATAAGGCCCAGTTTATAAGTATGCTCATTCTAGTCGGAATAAACTTCATAATTTTCAAAATTCTGACCCTTTGCTTTTTTATGAACAGCATTTACTTGTACTTTTACTTTCAATACTTAAGTACATTTAATATCAGAAAATTACTTTTGATACTTAAGTACAGTAAAGATCAGATACTTTAAGACTTTTACTCAAGTAGTATTCTAAAAGGTTACTTTTACTTTTACTTGAGTAATTTTCCAGGAAGGTATCTTTACTTTTACTCAAGTATGGCTTTTGGGTACTTTATACACCACTGTGAATACATCGCTATGCAGGAGCGTGTGACATGGTGGACAGATAAGGAGGGTCTAAATCTCCTAGAAATCGGAAGTGGGCTGCCGATCATCGTTATGGGCTCCTCCTGAACTTTGTTTAGGAATCATCATATACATTTACATTTAGTCATTTAGCAGACGCTTTGATCCAAAGCGACTTACATATGTGCGACCTACAATGTATACACATTTTACATTTACACTGATGGCACACTGCACATCAGGAGCAATTAGGGGTTCAGTGTCTTGCTCAAGGACGCTTCGACAGGGAATGGAACTAGAAAACCTTCTGATTACTAAACGACTTCTCTACCTACTGTACCACTGTCGCCCCATATAGTATGTGTTGTGTCATTACTACATACCGTTTTTAGGAAGATTGACCAGAGAGTAGACACCGTCTCCATCTTCAGTTCAGTTCAGCAGAGGAAAAAATGTCAACAGAGAGTTCAGAAAACCATCAATTAATGTAAAATGGAAATCAAGGAAAGTAAAGGAAATCAAGTAAAATCATCAATTTTCTTTCATCAGTCATTGAAAATAAGAAACAAAGGTCTACAAATAGATGGCTTATACAGTATACATGTTCTCTAATACATGTTTCCAATTATTCCAGTTTAAACTTCATCTGAAGCGGTGTCCTTGTTTCCTTAGCAACCCTTACTTAAGCCATTGCTTTTTAGACCGAGGATAACTCACCACTGTCGGTTTGCTTCTGGTGGCTATGTCCTGTTTTGATGAAGTCGATGTCAGAGTATGTCACTTCATCTGTCTGTGTGGCTAAGATCAATCAATAACACAAAAGAAGTGTCACATGACCTGTCTGTGCTTCAAAAGATAGTTCTAACACTTGTCTCACTTATCTCTGAACTGTTGAAGGTTGTGAAAGTTATTATTTTAATTCTTGGGTCAGCAGCAGATGGAGTGATTATGCAATATAAACAATACTCAGAAGAACTGAAGAAGGCCAAGGACAACATCCTTTGACTTGAACACAGTGGATCATCTAATTATCTGAAATAATCATATTATGCATCAGACTGCTTATCAACAGAAATAATGAATTGGGTAATGTAGTCTTTGGATTGTTAGCACAAAAGCAGCACAGTGTTGTAGTCATAGGAACAGGGAGACAGCTTTGTGCCAGTATGGAGGGAAACCTGAAGAACTCCACTCTACGCTGTCTACGTTGCCACCTTGTGATCAGGGATCAGGGTCAAAGATCGAGGGCTCAGTCAAGTTTGTCTGGGGTTTGACTTTTGTTTTTAGAAGGGATATTGGGATGTTTGGGGAGGTATATCTACCTAGGTATTAAGATTACATGCATGACAAAAAAAAAAAAATTCTTTTGTGTTTTTATCCCAATTTTCCTCAGGTTTGTTTTGGCAATACTGTTTCTTATGGCCAGGTCAATAAAGAAAGCATATTTGAACATAGAGACAGAGAGAGAGAGAAAGAAAGCTTCCCTTGACATACTTGGCCGTCAGTTCACCATAGGTTTTGTTTTCTGAAGGGATATTGGCATGTTGGGGAGGTATATCTACCTAGGTATTAAGATTACATGCATGACAATAAAAACTATTTTCTTTTGACTGTGTACATACCCAATGTACTTGCCCACGCTCAATTATCTACCTTGAGTTTTCTTTTTGAAATGGCCAAGAAAGCCAGATTTTTTTTTTTTTTTTTTTAAGACAGAGCTTTTCATCTTGGTATGCGCATCTTCCAGGATCATGTAAAATCATCCATGTCCCCAGCACGTTTCAAACCAAACTGATGCCCATGGACACAGCTCTCTGATGACCTACAGGCAAGGTGGGGTGATGAAATACTCAGAGACAACAAAGTGCTGCTCAACGTCAGGCTGAATGTGAACTACCAACGGTGGGGCTATTTATTGTTGTAAGGGCTCTCTAAGCTGGAGTTGCTTTATAGTGAGACAAACCCTGACGTGTGTAAGATAAATTCAGTTTAGGTATGAATTTATTAACATTTTATTTCTATTAACAATGTATGCCCATTTAACCAGTAAAGGCAGTTGGAAAACAGGTTTCAGACAGAGGGGCCTAAGATAACATTCAAAGCACATGCTTTCAAGTTTAGGATGACCAGTGACATAAATTCCAAGGTCATAGGGCAGCCTGGGCAGGAGACAGATGAGATAGGGAAACTATCTGTAGGAAGGGAGTGGAGACTTACAGAAACTTAATTGTCAGGCCAGAAATTACGACTGAAACATGCAAGTCACAGAGGCGTACCTGGAGGCCCTCAGTGAAGACTGGACTTATAAACTAATATGATCACATGAAAAAAATCAGAACGCCTTCTCCAGCCGTGGGTGACAGAGCCATTGTGAGCTCTGCATCTCCGGCTGAATCTTGTCCAATCCTAAAACTTACTTTCTTTCTACACCAAAACAAAATCGAAGAAACCCTCCAATCTGGCTTTAGAGCCCACCACAGCACTGAAACGGCCTTAGTCAAAGTCCTGAATGACCTACTAATCGCATCCGATCATGGGTGCACCTCAATACTAGTTCTCCTAGACCTTAGTGCCGCCTTCGACACTATAGATCACCATATCCTATTACAGAGACTTGAACACCATGTTGGCATCAAAGGCTGTGCCTTATCCTGGTTTAGATCTTACCTCTCTGATCGCCATCAATTCGTTCACGTCCATGAGAAGTCATCCAATCACACTAGAGTAAGCTACGGTGTTCCCCAAGGCTCTGTCCTCGGACCACTGCTCTTTTCCCTTTACATGCTACCCTTAGGTGCTGTCATAAGGAACCATGGCATTAACTTCCACTGCTATGCTGATGACACCCAACTCTACCTATCCATGAAACCTGATGAAATTGTACATTTACCCAAGATAGAAACTTGCCTGCAAGATGTAAAATCTTGGATGGCTAACAACTTCCTGCTCCTCAACTCTGATAAAACTGAGGTTATGCTTGTAGGCCCCGATCAATTGAGAATGACACTATCTAGCCATCTATCCACACTCGATGGCATCCCAACACCCAATACTAGCATCAAAAACCTTGGTGTAACTATCAACCAAGACCTCCTATTTGACTCACACATAAAACAGATCTCAAAGACATAATTTTTTCATTTACGCAATATTGCCAAAATTAGAAAAGTCCTATCCCTCCAAGATGCAGAAAAACTAATCCACGCATTTATTACTTCCCGACTAGATTACTGCAATGCTCTCCTGTCCGGATGCAGCATCAACTCAATAAAGAGCCTCCAACTTATACAGAACACTGCTGCCCGTACACTCACCAGAACTAAAAAATATGAGCACATCTCACCTGTACTTGCCTCTCTGCATTGGCTCCCTGTCAAAAGTAGAATTGATTTCAAAGTACTCCTGCTAACATACAAAGCCCTAAATGACCTGGCTCCAAACTACCTTAAGGAACTAGTTGTCCCCTACTGCCCCCTAAGACCGATCCGTTCCCAGAGTGCAGGCCTCCTTGTAATTCCAAGAATATCAAAAACTACAGTAGGAGGCAGAGCCTTTAGCTACCGAGCCCCCCTCCTCTGGAACAATCTCCCTGCCTCCATCCGAGATGCAGACACCCTACCTATATTCAAATCAAGACTAAAGACATTCCTCTTTAGTGCATCCTATAGCCATAAGTAATTGCGTCAACAAACCCATCACCTGCTGGGCCAGCCAGTCAGCAAGCATAACTGAACACATAAGAAAAATAAATAAATAAATAAATAAAAAATGTATATCACTGGGCTACAGACAGCGTATGTTGTACCCTGCAACCCTAACAAAGCTTACGACTAAAATCTCCACATGTACCAAACCAAACTAATTGCTAAATGGCAGCATAACTAAACATAACTAATGCTAAACCAAACTAAATGCCAGACCAAACTAAATGCTAAATGCCAGAATAGCTAAACACATCTAAAACACATGCAATACCCCCCTAATCAACATAACTGGGCTACAGACAGCGTATGTTGTACCGTGAAGGAGTGCGGAAGATCCCGGGTACAGCACACGGCGCGTATTGCGACTGTCACCAGCCAACTAAATACTAAATAAAATCCCCATACACCCAGCCAGGCAGCCTCTCTCTCTCTCTCCCTCTCCCTCTCCTTTCTTATCACATTGCTAATGCCTATAATAACCCACTCACTCTGTTCTTTTTCTTTCTCTCCTAATCTAGACTATCTTCGCCATGGGACGCTGCTGTAGTCTCTCTACCCGGTCTACCTGCAGAAACCCTCGACCAATTGCACCCACCGCCACTGCACTGCCGTACACTTACTCTACCTCATACCCTATGCTAGCATTTATATACAATATATATTATTGCCACCATTGACATGTTTCTCTGTTCCTACTCCCCTTACCCCTGTAATAGTAACCCTATCAGCACAGTGTATATCCACTAAACTGGTCTTGTCTGTATCATGTATTTACCACTGGATGTCTGTATATATATTATGTACATCTACCAAATGCAGGCTATGTACAACACCTGTTGTTTCCCTTCCCCTTCTGCCACACCCTCCCCCCTTCCCCCCTTCCTATCTCCACCCGGCCAACCTCAAGCAGATGGGTTCCCCCTTATGTGCCGTGGTTCTGCTTAAGGTTCCTTCCTGACTAACAGGGAGTTTTTTCTTGCCCGTGTTGCCATTGTGCTTGCACTAAGGGGGTTTCAGGCTCTGGGCTCTGTAAAGCGCCTAGAGATAATTGTATTGTTATGGCACTATATAAATAAAATTGAATTGAATTGAATTAAAACCAGTAAACTCAACTGTATCAAACCAAGTGCTACGTTTGGCGGTCCATTACTCTGATTTCTCTGTAAACCAGCACGCAGATAATTTAAACTTAACACGTGCCCCGTATTGTCATCAGCAGGACACAGGCTAATCAACCGAATGAATATATAGAGGCAGAAGTTTAGCAAAATAAAGTATGTTTTATTTTCTTTATTTAATAAATATCAGGTCAATGCTCTTAAATGACATTTCAAAACAGTAGTTCTCACACACGTTCATACACTGCCATCAAAGTAGTTCCCCACCACGTTATACAGGCTACTGGTAACCAGTAAACCCCAGTCTGACAGACCAATCACCCAATAAAGATCTATAAGATCTGGATTATCACACTACAATTCAGTCACTCTACGTACATAGGCAAACATAGGATCCAGAGCAAACGTGCTGCAATGCTTTAAACACTCCACCCAATTGTGTTTGAGATCTATTACACTACACTACACGATGTCAGAGGCAGTTGTAATAGGTTACACAGAACCTAATACAGAGAGACTGGTGGCAGTTAACTAATAATGACACACGCATTCATACAAACAAAAGGAAACAAAAACCCAAAAGAAATAACATAAAGTGCTGGTGACTCTCACAGCCTATAAATCCAAACAAATGAACGGAAGGCAAGACAGTGGGCAAACACTTCACTGTGTGTGTATTCACTTCTAAAACAAAAGAGAAAACATGAGTTCAGACTGATCCCTGATACATATGTGTGCATTGCACATAACACTTACAATAAAAAACTTTACATGGTTAAGACACAAATAAAACCATATATCTTAGGGAGCATCAGGCTACCCACAAACACTCCGGAGAGAGAGAGAGAGAGAGAGAGAGAGAGAGAGAGAGAAAGCTACGGGGCAACGACAGCAATGCACCTACTAAACAAGGAGAGATACTGTTCACTTATGTGCCGTATGCGTACAGGGGCACACAATAACTTTAAGCTTGCATGATTGAAAACTGTAGTAAGAAAAGAAAGCTTACGCCTTTTAAAGACTGTCAATGCGCCAGCCCAAAGGCAACAGCGCAGTCTGCAATCATCAGGTCTCAAAACGGAACTGCAGTGACAGAATGTTTGCTTGTTAAATGCGCTGGACTGTCGCGTTAAACGAGCCCTTGTGTAGGCGTAGCACCACGAACTACCAAACAAATGAAAGTGATCTGTAAGGTTATCCTCTTTGTAATGAAAACGATCAATAGAAACCTACCAGTGTTCTTCCAGCGACAGACAACCACGAGCACAACAATGCTTTAAACCAGGGGTACTCAATAGGCGGACCGCGGTCCGGATCCGGACCCAGACGCAATCAAATTTGGACCGAAGCCAAAATCAACATTCTAATTGAATCATGACCCAAGCGAGTT
This sequence comes from Clupea harengus, assembly GCF_900700415.2. Taxonomy (NCBI): domain Eukaryota; kingdom Metazoa; phylum Chordata; class Actinopteri; order Clupeiformes; family Clupeidae; genus Clupea; species Clupea harengus. The sequence continues at coordinate 26,291,848 of NC_045169.1, read as the reverse complement.
TTTATTGGTGCGTGAATTTGCGCTATATATTTTGTCCCTACTCGATGTGGTTTCTATCTTCCGTGTCCAATCCAGAGGTCCAATCAGTAGCTGTAATAACAACATCACTATGACAACTCACTCACTCAATGTTGGCCGCGAGATTTGTGGGTCACGCAGGTTGTGTGTGTCAAACAACGCAGGCAGATCGATTTGTGAACGGTTTCTCAGCAAACGAAAATCATGGCGTGCTCTAATCCCGACAAAAAACGAAAAGTTGATTCCAAAAATCGCGAATTTAAGAAAGAGTGGACTGACAAGTATGCATTTGTGCTGCCTGTGAGGAGCACAAAACCGATGTGTTTTATCTGCAACGAGACGATTGCCCTTGTCAAAAGTGGTAACGTGAAACGTCACTATGAAACATAGCATGCACACTTCGAACCCCACATAACTCTGAGGTAAGGTCCAGAAACCATCTGCAATCATCATACCAAGCAACATGCAGTGTAATAGTTACTGTAGATCAGCTACACAACAAGAGTGTGCATACCTCAACATACTGCTGTGTGTCTGCCTTTTCAACCATGAATATGGTCAAAAACAAATACAGGAGCACACTCACTAATGAACACTTACATCAGTGCCTCTGCCTGGCCTTCACACCTTTTATGCCTACATTTAAAGCACACAAAAGGTGTCACCTTTCACACAAATAAACTGTGATGTATTTGAATCATGAGGTTGCATTTTTGGATACTCTGTTGTGCCGTAGTCTTCTCAGCTTAACTGATGCATGCTGGGATACCTGGTGTTTGATTGACTTGAGTAAAGAGCGTGTTACAAGCAAATGGCTGCCCGTCTACGGTGTGATTATTACGGAAATACACCACAGCAAAATTGGCGACGAGGATAAAAGTAACTAAAAATAACAAAATATGGCTCTACTGATTGGGACCATAGGGGAATTTGTTCCGAAGATGGAGTCTTGGTCGGCGTATGTTGAACGTTTGGAGCAATTCTTCGAGGCTAACGACATTGGAGCGGAGAAGCATGTTCCTACATTGATAAGTTGCATGGGCCCAACAACCTATGGATTATTAAGGAATTTAGTTAAACCGGACGTGCCGAAGGGAAAGACGTACAAGGATATTGTGGATGTACTGAGTAAGCATTTGGAGCCTAAGCCGTTAATTATAGCAGAAAGATTTCGTTTTAACCGCTGCAATCAAAAGGCTGATGAGACTGTGACTAGCTATGCAGCCGAGCTAAAGCAGTGTGCTGTGCATTGTGAGTTCGGGGCATCGTTGGATGAGGCGCTGCGGGATCGCTTAGTCAGTGGAATTCGCAATGAAGCTTGCCAGCGACGGTTGCTGTCGGAAGCGAACCTGACTTTTGCACGAGCTTTTGAACTTGCTTTGAACATGGAGACTGCTGAGAAGGACGCACACCAGCTCCGGAAGCAAGATTTGCACGGGGAGCCTGTGCACAAAGTGGAAGCGCGGTCATTCAACTCAACGGAGAGGAAGTGTTACCGTTGCAATGGTAAAAATCACAGTTCAGAAACATGCCACTTCAAAGATTCAGCTTGTCACGCCTGCGGTAAAACAGGGCACATTCAAAGGGCTTGTAAAGGAGGAGTGAACAAAAGACGTCAGCGAATTATGGAGAACCTCATGAAAGACCTGGATGTAGTCGTCTATTTAGATGATTTGTTAATTACAGGAAAAACTGAACAAGATCACTTGCAGAAGCTACAAGCAGTGTTGCAGAGACTTCAGGAGAGTGGCTTGAGAGTTAAGAAAGCCAAAAGCAGATTGAATACCTGGGGCATGTATTGAACAGCCAAGGCATCCACCCCTCTCCAGGCAAGGTAAAAGCAATCAAGGAGGCACCAGCCCCATCTTGTGTTAAAGAACTGAGAGCTTTTTTGGGGCTAGTTAATTACTACGGGCGATTCGTGCCTAACCAAAGCACAGTGCTAGCTCCTCTCTATTGGCTGTTAAAAGACCAGGTGGAATGGGAGTGGAAGAGGCCTGAGCAAGGAGCCTTTGACAAGTGCAAGGAGTTGCTAATCAGTGACAAGGTACTTGTGCACTATGACCCTGATCTACCACTCACCCTAGCTTGCGATTCTTCAGCCTATGGAATAGGTGCTGTCATTCAACATGAGATGCCATCGGGAAAGAAACGTCCAATTGCTTACGCATCAAGGACGCTCGCCCCTGCTGAGAAAAAATACTCTCAGATTGAGAAAGAAGGACTGTCATTGATATTCGGAGTAAAGAAGTTCCATCAATACTTATGGGGAAGGAAATTCAAACTCGTGACAGATCATAAACCCTTGCTGACTCTGTTTGGAGAACACAAGAGTTTACCCACTATGGCAGCAGCTCGAATTCAAAGATGGGCGATCATTCTCTCAGCATATGACTACAGCATTGAGTACTGTGCGTCAGAGAAACACAGCAATGCAGATGGACTTTCAAGAGTACCTTTGCCTGACACGGGCGACGCAGGCACAACAGCCATATCAGAGAGCATTCACGCGCTGCTGACTGCACACTTAGAGCAGGCGCCTCTGAATGCTGATCAAGTGGCGCGCACATCCCGTACGGACAATGTGCTGTCCAAGGTTCTCAGATATGTTATGACTGGATGGCCTAATGATGTGGACCAAAGTCTGAAAGCCTTCCACACACGCAAATGTGAACTGTCAGTTGAGCGTGGATGTGTGCTTTGGGGCACTAGAGTAGTGTTACCTGAAAAACTGAGAAAGACTGTGTTGAAAGAATTGCATTCTGGTCATCAGGGTGTTGTTAAGATGAAAGCCCTGGCACGCAAATACGTTTGGTGGCCTAAGATTGATTCAGATGTGGAGCAGATATGCAAAGTCTGTGAGAGTTGCCAGATGGAGCAACGGATGCCTCGACAGGTACCATTGCATCCATGGGAGTTTCCAGGTCAGAGCTGGAGAAGACTGCATATAGACTTTGCCGGCCCTTTCTTAGGGCACACCTTCATGATAGTGGTGGATGCGTACTCTAAGTGGCTGGAGGTGTTCAGAATGCCAAGCCTCACCTCACAAGCCACCATCGCTAGACTAAGGAGACTGTTTGCAGCATACGGTCTTCCTGAGCACATTGTCACTGACAACGGGACACAATTCACATCAGAGGAATTCAAGAACTTCATGCGTCAGAATGGAATTCTGCACTCAACGAGCGCCCCTGGCCACCCTGCCAGCAATGGCCTCGCCGAAAGGTATGTACAGACATTTAAGAGTGGTATGAAAAAGCTTGGACAGACCACTATGGACATAGAGGACAAGATCTCTGTGTTCCTGATGCAGAACCGCTGTACTCCAAATTGTACCACAGGTCAGTCGCCTGCGGACTTATTCTTGAACAGACATATGCGTACTCGCTTGGACCTGATTGTTCCTGACACCGCGGTTACTGTGCGCAAGAAGCAATATATGCAAAAGTTCTATCACGATCAACGTGCAGTAAACAGGTCTTTTACTCTGGATGACCCTGTATATCTACAGAATACAGCGGGGGGAAGAGAAAAGTGGATTCCGGGTGTCATAGCCGAGCAAACTGGACCAGTGTCCTACAGAGTGCAAGGGACAGACAGTGACGGCACCTACAGGAGGCATGGTGATCAATTGAGAGCCCGTGTCCCAACCGATGACCTGGATTTGAATACGGACTGTACCACCACTGGCCCCGATGTGATCCAGGATGACAATCCAGCACAGAATGCCAAGCCCGTGCAAATGAACAATGCAGAGATGCAAGCGGTACCTCAAACTCTTCGCCGCTCAGCCAGAGAAAGGAAGCCACCTGAGCGCTATGAACCTTAACATGTGGCTTGACTGTTAATTGTGTTTTTTTCACAGGATCAAGATTGAATTGATGGTCAAATGGACTGTAATAGTCTAACACTGTTCTAGCATAATATCTCTGTTTGTTTAAAAGAAAAAGAGATCACACTGGGTTAAAAGAATGTATTGGGTTACTTGTCATTGACATCTGTTTTCACAGGTATGCATTAGTTATGGGAGTTGTGTTTAGTGTAACTGAAGAGTACCTTCATTTAAAAAGGGGGTGATGTGATGTATTTGAATCATGAAGTTGCATTTTTGGATACTCTGTTGTGCCGTAGTCTTCTCAGCTTAACTGATGCATGCTGGGATACCTGGTGTTTGATTGACTTGAGTAAAGAGCGTGTTACAAGCAAATGGCTGCCCGTCTACGGTGTGATTATTACGGAAATACACCACAAGAACGGTGAAGCTGCGGTTTTTCTGGATAAAAAGCACTATAGCGTTTACATTTCTCAACCGATTTCACTGAGTCGTTTTTTTTTATTTTAGGGTTTATGATCGACGTGAAGTTCTCCCAAAAAGTTTTGTCTCCATGTTACTTTGAATATCGGTAGCAAGGCTATAATGGCCATAGACATGTATACATGTGCATATGTCTATGGTAATCGCTGCTAGACGCTACCTTTTCTTGTGCTCCCACAGCTCGTGCACTTTGAAAATACTAAGAAGAAATCTAAACTATCGAAATAGTGCTTCTTTAACTACTAATTATTGACCATTATTGAGAGAAATGGAACAAAATCTGCAAATAGCCTATATATGTCTATGGAGAGAACTGTTCATGGATCCCCCCCTGATTTTTCTATTGTCCTGTCCAAGATTTTGTTGCCTTCATTTTATTAGTTATAATGCTGTTGCATGTTTGAACCAATAGACGACATTCTGAGCTAATAAATAATGCAGTTCTGAACCACTTTAGTAGGCCTAATGAAAGAAAAGAAAAAAGACTGTGATAACAAGTGATGACTGTGACAACAAACAAAAAACGGTCATGCTATATTTTTTCCCTTTTTAATTAACATATTTAACACGACCTCCTACCTGTCAAGTGTCATGTTTCATCACATTTATTTTTTCTCCCCATGTCTGACGTTTGAATGCAAGCCCAATGACACGATGTGATATCAGGACTAGGCAACTGCTAAGACCAAATGATGGCGCTGTGTTCGCTTCTTTATCATTTAATTAAATTCTAGTCAGTGGAAGAGTTTTATTAGGCTATTATCATTAGCGTATTATTAGTAGAAACATATAGCCTATTACACTGTGACATGCCAATAGCTGTGCGTAGGCCTATGTGTGGACAAGGTAGAAAGCTGTCGCGGTCTTCGAGCATGAACTTGAGAACATCGGACAGGCCTATGATTCTCTGATAATATGCATCATACTGTGTTCGTTACCCGTTGCTCCTTGGTGACTGATGTCAATATTGACATTGCACACTGTGCAGAAAGCATGGTAGGGAAGTCTGAAAAGAACGGAGGCATGGCCATCTCTCCCGGTAACTATCAATGATTTTTTGAGGTGCATGCGATCTTTTTCTTTTATCCGGTGGTTCTGCCATGGTAGCATACTACAAGAGTTTGTCTGAAATTAGTAATATCAAAACACCAAGAAAGCGTAACGTCAAACCATTTGTAACACAACCAAGACACTTAGATCTATTTACCATTTTAAATCGATGGCGAACATGATATGAAGACCGCATGGTTAACATCGTTGGGCTAAAATAAATTAATTTAACGTCTTATCTCTGCATTACTCATTAGTTTACCTTTCAGTGATTTTTAACTGTGTTTAATGTCCTCACTTGAAGAATTGGCCAGATGTGGGCGAGAAGGGAGAGTTAGGTAAGTATGAATGAAAAATCGCTAACTGAGACCTAAACAGCGGTTGATTCTACTGACTGCAGTGTAACCTAGTACTCTCTGATTTCGAGGGTCAAACAGAGGATAGTAACGATAGTCTGTGGGTCTGTGATTGGTCAAACTCCTCTGCTGCTTCTTGCTCTGCTGCAGCTGCCCATGTACGCCTTGGCGACTCGACACAGACAGACTTTGAAGGTTGAACCTGTTGAAAACCGGCAATGCAATATTGAACGTTATGCGTACTTTTAGAGCATCAACTCGTACCAGCATACTTTGATGTCAAAATGCGTGCCAGGTACACAAAATGCGTACATGTTGGCAGGTCTGAATATGTTGTGCTTTTGGCCGTGTTCAGACCTAGGCGTCTGTTTCAGGCAGAAAGCGATGACCAGGATGTTTTTTTCAAGTAGCTACAAAAAAAATGAAGGTGCTTTATTTTTTAACAACGTGAGCTAATTTGGCGTTAACGTTAGCTAACATGCTAGTTTTTCTAACGACTTTTTAAATCCTCCTTTTAAATATTTTGCTCTCATTAAATGGAGAATAAAGTGCCAAAGTTGTCAGTGTCAGTCCTCTGTGTATTACACCAAAACATTATCCTGGCTAACATCACCAGACCAAGCTCAATCTTATTTAAGATTGCAGATCGGGCTGGGTTTACCCAGTCTACCAGAACATAATAGTAGTCAGTAATTGCAGACCATGCCGACACCAAGGAAAAACAATGAAAGAGAGAGATCATTTGTAATCTAAAAACATGGTAAATGCACCAGAATGCGGGAAATTGCAGCTACATCTTTCAAAATTTTCGGGGGGAGAACCCCCAGACCCCCCGCCAAAATATGTCCCCCCCACTCTCAAAGTGCTGATGACGCCCTTGCATAGCTCGATACACTGTACATACTCATGCTTAATGATTAACCTTTTTGAAATAGCCGAAAAAGCTAGATTGTTGTTTGGTTTTTTAAAGCCTGAGCTTTTCATCTGGGTGTGTGCATCTTCCAACTTTTTGTGTCGATCTACACTGTGCTGCAATTGATTACTCCTCCCTTGTTCAGACACAGCAAGTCAAGTTCTACTCTGTTACTCAGTCTGTCTGTTGTTTTGCTATAAACACCTCCATATTTAGAGTGAGTACACAGGGCTGGCTTAAAATATTCAGGACTATAGCTCCGACTGATCGGACCTAACAGCCTCTGAATTGCATTAAAGGAGACATACAACTGATTGGTGGATTGTTAAAAAGGATGACAGTCTGAATTTGATTTCACATTGAAGGTGATCATGTTATAGGCCTATAACTCTGAGACGACATCAACACATTGGCATTTCATTCCCACACACTTGTGCTTTTACCCCAGGGCCATCAGGCTGCTAAATGGACATTGATACTCCACTGCCACTTTTGCACTCGTCACTTACATGCACTGTCACTGTCACTTTCATATTACTGTTTGCACTACACTACATATACTGTCACTTCCAACCTACTGTTTGCACTAGCAGTAATACCTTATCAGAAAATTGCACTACCTGTAACTCCCTCACTGGGTTGTATGTAGGTTAGTTAGTATAGGTCAATAGGTTAGCATAGTTTATTATATGTGTATTATATGTTATATGTATATATGTTAGTATTATATGTAAAGGCTGCTATATGTATATTTAGGATTATATGTATAGGATGTTATATGTTTAGCACAACGTATTGTATATTTATCTTGTATATTTAGTAAGGTTATTATATGTTTATTATGTGTAAATTATGTTCATAGTACTTGTGCAGAGTGTACGTTATGGTCTGTTATGTTATATTGTGTGATGTTATGTTATGGTAAGTTTGGGGCGGCGCTTTGTCGTAAGAATTTAAGTGCCCAGTCTGACCCTGTGTCATTTTGTGCATCTGACAAATAAAAGACTTGTAACTTGTTGACCACCTTATTCATATGAATGTGTTCTCTTTCCATCTCTCTCTTTCCATCTCTCTCTTTCCATCTCTCTCTTTCCACCAACACCGGTGCAACTTGTGAGGTGCTGCTCATTCCTAATGGCATGCAAAACGTGTTTTAAAGTTTAAGGCGACTGAAGAAACTTTATGTCTGCGCTCGTTGGTGCCTGTGGCTAACATTGTGAAATTAGAGTCTCCACTGTGAAGTGTGCTGAATCATGGGCGTCATCCGTGGGCATAAACTTAAAGTGTACATAGTCCTGCACCCCTTGGGTGTGTTATGATCCGCTGGCATGCCTCTTAAAGTGTGTATAGTCCTGCACCCCTTGGGTTTGTTATGATCCGCTGGCATGCCTCTTAAAGTGTGCATAGTCCTGCACCCCTTTGGGTTTGTTATGATCCGCTGGCATGCCTCTTAAAGTGTGCATAGTCCTGCACCCCTTGGGTGTGTTATGATCCGCTGGCATGCCTCTTAAAGTGTGCATAGTCCTGCACCCCTTTGGGTTTGTTATGATCCGCTGGCATGCCTCTTAAAGTGTGCATAGTCCTGCACCCCTTGGGTGTGTTATGAGTCGCTGGCATGCCTCTTAAAGTGACTGCACCCCTTGGGTGTGTTATGAGTCGCTGGCATGTCTCTTAAAGTTTGGGGAAGGTTTTCTCACTGCATGTATGCATGAGTTCTGCATGAGTTCTGTATCCAATGACCACTAATGGACAGAGAGACATCCCACCTGTCTGGAGCATGTGTTATCATTTAGCCCTAAAATCCCAATGGCCTTTGAAATATAATGTAATGTATTTGGATAGGCTCATCATCATAGAGGAGGCAGACATGTCACGACCCAGCCTGGTCTGTCCCGCCCCCTGCTATCAGTGCTCTCTATTCTCCACAGCTGAGTGTAAGGAATGAGACCTTGATGAGCTGCACCATAAGAAGGCCTTGGTCCAGTGTGCAGGAGGCTCCCTCTCTTCGACACGTTGTTTATGTTTGTTTGTCTGTCGGACATGTGTACACTACTTAGACACCCGCTTGCACCACACTTTTATTTCTGACAATTATACTGACTGTTTCTATTATACTTTAATAAATCCGTTTTATTATATAACCTTGTGTGTGGAACTCCCATTCATGTTACATGCAGAGAGCCGGATTTGGATGAGCTCATCATCATAGCAGAGGCAGACATCAACCGCCCAGTGGCAGGTAGGATCATGTGAAATCATCCATGTCCCCAGCACGTTTCAAACCAAACTGACTCCCATGGACACAGCTCTCTGATGACTTACAGGCAAGGTGGGGTGATGAAATACTCAGAGACAACAAGTGCTGCTCAACGTCAGGCTGAATGTCAACAACCAACTGTGGGGATAATCCTTAACACAAATCAAACACAAACCAAGCATGACACAAGCACTGCGAAACATGAAGGCATGAAGGCTGACTAGACCAGAAAAGGAGGACAGCACTGGTAATAACATTACACCATCTGTTGATGTGGAACAAATGATATGGACTGAACCAAAGAGAAGTGATAGGCCCATAGATCACAACATATACTGAAATGTAATCCACATCTCTACCAAGTAGCAATGCAGACATGAACTAAGACCATCTGCCCAGAAGTGTCTTCCTGTTGATATTGTGAGAGCTGAACCCACTGTGTAGGGTTGTCAAATATAAAAAATATCATCTTTTGGTTTTTAGAGAAGTATACATGCTTCAACATATGACACAGCCAAATTAGCAGAACTACTGCCGTTTTTTTTAAAGCTATTAATGTCAAAGGGAAGTATTTTGCCGCTCAAGTAAAATAACAACGAATATGAAATTTGAATGAATAAACAATCAACTAAACAGAGACACAAACAAACATGAATAAAATGTCTAGGTAGGTTCAGTGACCGTTCAAAACTTTGAATATACATAGTGCAAGTTAAAGCTCACTCGCTTTTCAGTTACCTGTGGTAGAGTCCTCTGGTGTGTCCGTTGGCATTAAATTTGAGTAGATTTTGTCTTCTGACATCCTTGTGATCTGTACGATTCAGTCAAGAGGTGATTGTGAGCTATAAGACAGAAGTCTGTCTCCTGTCAGTCTCTTTAACTAAGGAAGTTCAGCTGTCAAACAGGGTTATCTGCATCTGTGTGTGAGAGTTCCCCTACTAGTCCTCTCTCATACCCTCGCCACAGGAAGTAAGCGCTAGTTCTCGCAAGATCCTGAAATGGAACTGAGGTTTTGCACTGTGGACCAGGATGTTGTCACATATCTTTCGTGTCGAAATGACACACTGTAATTTCCTGACTGTTGGTTCGTTGGTTTATTTATTAATATTGTAAACTTTCTGCAGCCCTGCAGTTAATACTCATGTGGGACCTATTGTATCCAAAACATACTACAGATATATAAAGTATATAACGTATAAAGACGTTGTTTCTTATTTTTATGTCCAAAACCATGCATGTTTTCACTTAACTATATCATGAAATGTGTAACTCAAGAGAGATGGTGAGAAAATGTGTCACACATGGAAGTGGATAATGTGGTTAGTGCATCAGCAGCTCTCTCTCCCGCTCTGTCTCTGTCTCTGTCTCTGTCTCTCTCTCTCTGTCTCTCTCTCTCTCTGTCTCTCTCTCTCTCTGTCTCTCTCTGTCTGTCTCTCTCTGTCTCTCTCTCTGTCTCTCTCTCTCTCTCTGTCTCTCTCTCTCTCTCTCTGTCTCTCTCTGTCTCTCTCTCTCTCTCTCTGTCTCTCTCTCTCTGTATCTCTCTGTCTCTCTCTCTCACGGATTCATTATTTTTTCACCACAGCGCTGTAGCTCCTCTCATCTTCTCATGTGTTGTGGACTATGATTATGGAGTCGGCTGTACGGTGTTCATATTAGGTCATCCTCAGATCTCAGACTCAAGTGTCAGACTCAGGCGAAACGGCTTCAGTCTCAGAAAAACCTCTGTCATCCTCACACAAAACTTTGTCAAACCAAACGCCGTCATCCTCACACAAAACTTTGTCAAACGAAACGCCGTCATCCTCACACAAAACTTTGTCAAACCAAACGCCGTCATCCTCACACAAAACTTTGAGGTTTTTCTGAGATTGAAGCCGTTTCGCCTGAGTCTGACTACTTTTGGTCTAAGACCTGACGCCTTTTCGTTTGAGTCTGAAACTTGAGTCTGAGATCTGAGGATGTCCTAATAGGATCTATGATTATGGAGTCGGCTGTTTAATGCCACTCTATAGAACTCAAAGAAAGAGAGGTCGGCCACAAAACACCTGGCGCAGAGACTGGGAGGCAGATGCCAAGAAAATGGGCTACACTTGGGGACAGCTTGAGATGTTGGCTCAGGACCGAGATGCTTGGAGAACTCTTGTTGGCGGCCTAAGCCCCAGAAGGGGTAGTAGGCGATGATGATAGAAACTCAATGATCTCCGGTTTCTACGTAACCTTTGCCTCCTAGAGCAGTGGTTCTCAAACTAGGGGTCGGGACCCCAAGTGGGGTCGCCAAACGTTTTTTGGGGGTCGCGGAATGATCTTGCTGCCCTGTGCATCAACATATTAGGCTTTGACATGCTGTATAGTCTATCAGAAATGGTGTTTTCTACATCAGGGTGGATAATGAAAACTAATATTGTCTCAGCAAGAAGTCTCATCATTCAAGATGAAACTGAATTTAGACTTATAATATCCTGTCAAAATGTGTGGGGGGTCGCGAGACTTGGCAAATGGATTTTATGGGGTCCCCGGACAAAAATGTTGAGAACCACTGTCCTAGAGGAGAGATGCAGGTAAATGACGGGAGATTACTGCCATGACTCTCAAGGTAAACCAGGACCAGCCAGGACGATATGATCTCACTCTCCCAGAGGTCGACTGCAGTACCTGCTCTGCCCACCGGAGAGACCACTGGCCTGCCACAGCAAGCGAGGCCACTGGTGCATTTGTTGTTGGTTGTTGTTGTTGAGGTCTTTGATAGGGAAATATGAAACTGACTTTATTTCACCTCACAGTCTTCCACTCATTTCAGAAGCTGAAGAATGCTACACCTTGCAGCTCTAGACTGCACACACACACACACACACACACACACACACACACACACACACACACACACCTTTCATCAGAAGACCTCATGCCATGGGAGAGTGAGCTAATGTGTTGCATTTTACAAGTTGAGTAGAGAAATCTAGCCATGAGTATAATCCCTTAATTGGTTTATATGACAAAGTATTAACAACAATGTAAAAACTTAGTGTATCAATATATCAGATGTGTGTGTGTGTGTGTGTGTGTAGGCCTCAATATATCAGATGTGTGTGTGTGTGTGTGTGTAGGCCTCAGTATATCAGATGTGTGTGTAGTGTGTGTGTGTAGGCCTCAGATGTGTGTGTAGTGTGTTTGTGTGTGTAGTGTGTGTGTGTAGGCCTCAGATGTGTGTGTAGTGTGTGTGTGTGTGTAGTGTGTGTGTAGGCCTCAGTATATCAGATGTGTGTGTAGTGTGTGTGTGTAGGCCTCAGATGTGTGTGTAGTGTGTGTGTGTGTGTGTAGTGTGTGTGTGTAGGCCTCAGATGTGTGTGTAGTGTGTGTGTGTGTGTAGTGTGTGTGTAGGCCTCAGTATATCAGATGTGTGTGTGTGTGTGTGTGTGTGTGTGTGTGTGTGTGTGTGTGTGTGTGTGTGTGTGTGTGTGTGTGTGTAGGCCTCAGTATATCAGATGTGTGTGTGTGTAGGCCTCAGTATATCAGATGTGTGTGTGTGTGTGTGTGTGTGTGTAGGCCTCAGTATATCAGATGTGTGTGTGTGTGTGTGTGTGTGTGTGTGTGTGTGTGTGTGTGTGTGTGTGTGTGTGTGTGTGTGTGTGTAGGCCTCAGTATATCAGATGTGTGTGTGTGTGTGTGTGTGTGTGTGTGTGTGTGTGTGTGTGTGTGTGTGTAGGCCTCAGTATATCAGATGTGTGTGTGTGTGTGTGTGTGTGTGTGTGTGTGTGTGTGTGTGTGTGTGTGTGTAGGCCTCAGTATATCAGATGTGTGGTGTGTGTGTGTGTGTGTGTGTGTGTGTGTGTGTGTGTGTGTGTGTGTGTGTGTGTGTGTGTGTGTGTGGGGGCCTCAGTATATCAGATGTGTGTGTGTGTGTGTGTGTGTGTGTGTGTGTGTGTGTGTGTGTGTGTGTAGGCCTCAGTATATCAGATGTGTGTGTAGGCCTCAGTATATCCGATGTGTGTGTGTGTGTGTGTGTGTGTGTGTGTGTGTGTGTGTGTGTGTGTGTGTGTGTGTAGACCTTAGTATATCAGATGTGTGTGTGTGTGTGTGTATGCCTCAGTAAATCAGATGTGTGTGTGTGTGTGTGTGTGTGTGTAGGCCTCAGTAAATCAGATGTGTGTGTGTGTGTGTGTGTGTAGGCCTCAGTAAATCAGATGTGTGTGTGTGTGTGTGTGTGTGTAGGCCTCAGATGTGCGTGTAGTGTGTGTGTGTGTGTGTGTGTGTGTAGGCCTCAGTAAATCAGATGTGTGTGTGTGTGTGTGTGTGTATAGGCCTCAGTAAATCAGATGTGTGTGTGTGTGTGTGTAGGAACTCACTCTATGTTCACTATGATTTCATCTTAATTGATCTGAATGTTTGAGTTTATGCAGAATGGCAAAATCTGTAGCAATACTCTGTACAAGAGCTTTTTGGAGTGGGTCCTTTGCAGTTATGAAGTGGAGATAATGTGTAAAGGGGCAGCCATTTTCTAGCCCAGCTTACAACCCCTCATATGCTGGCAGTGGACGGAAAACAAGAGAGTAGAAGCTGTAGGATCTGAGTTCAAGCCTATTTTAAGGTATAACTGACGAACGACGTAGCGTTAAAATGTAATGTAAACTGTAGGATCTGAGATTAAGCCTATCTTTAGGTATAACTGATGAACAACGAAGCGTCCAGAAGGGTTGGGGAAATGTAGCCCTGTCCACTGCTTGTCACGCCAGCGCTGAGCCCTGTTCTTGCCACGTCCCCTCCTGATTCAACATACCTGCCTCAGTCACCTTCCCAGTCCCCTCTTGATTCAACTCACCTGCCTCAGTCACATTCCCAGTCCCCTGATCGATGGTCTGATTACCTGCATCCTTCACTCCCTCCACCAGTCTACCTAAACTCCTCCCTCTGCAGGGGATATGAGCACTGAACCCCCAGAGTAAAAGCACTGAACCCCCAGAGCACTGAACCCCCAGAGTAAAAGCACAACCCCCAGAGTAAAAGCACTCAACCCCCAGAGTAAAAGCACTGAACCCCCAGAGTAAAAGCACTCAACCCCCAGAGTAAAAGCACAACCCCCAGAGTAAAAGCACTCAACCCCCAGAGTAAAAGCACTCAACCCCCAGAGTAAAAGCACAACCCCCAGAGTAAAAGCACTCAACCCCCAGAGTAAAAGCACTCAACCCCCAGAGTAAAAGCACAACCCCCAGAGTAAAAGCACTCAACCCCCAGAGTAAAAGCACTCAACCCCCAGAGTAAAAGCTTTTTGTAAGAGGAGGTTTGGCCAATCTGTATGAATGTGATTTTGAAGACAAAACCGCACTTTTTAATTGAATTGAACTTTCTTGCCTGTGCTAAATGTGATACATTCTGAATGCTGAAGTTCTGAAATGTCATGTGTACAAGATACCTGTGCATAACTCTGCATGGTGGAAAACCTCTTTGTAATACTGATTCACCTGAAAAACGCTTTCTTGCTTGTTGCATTAAATCTACCATAGGCCATGTGATCTACCATAGGCCATGTGCATCTACAAATGTAAGTTATTTGTTGTTGTTTATTTCTCATTCCTACCAAAATAAAAACGTTTGGTTATTAATATTGTGCAGGTCATTATTATCAAGAATCTAAGGTTGTAATTTTTACTGTTTTACTTTTAACGTGTTATTTAAATGTGCCACTTGACAGGACTCTTGTCTGGACCACCCGCCCCCTGCTGGCGATGCTGTGCATAACACAGCCATTTGCTCTGATTGTGTTTTGTCTTCACCATCTGCTTTTTGCTTTCTGTTGTGGACCGTGTGGCTTTGTGTGTTTTACCACGTGCTTCAGACCCCGCCCCTCACCTCACCTGTTACCACCTGGGCCCCGTTCCTCGTACCTGGCTGACTGAGTTACCCGGATCATTTTCAGGATAAGATTACATAAGTCAGCCTTTTCGGTTCCACTAAGCAAGTTTGGCAAAATCACCATAGCAACACAACCATAAACTTGAACCTGCTCCAGCGCAGGCTAATTTAAGTGGATAAGCTTGCCACTCCCCCGGAAACAAATTGCAGCTCCCTTCCTGAGAGATCCCATTGATGAAGGAGCGATATTAGTTAGATTAGCGTTTTATAGGGAGAGAGTTCTTCGAGATCGGCAAGATCCGTTATCACATCATGATGACTTCTTATATGAGCGCTATCGATTCAGCCAACAAGGAATCATTTATTTACAAGACCTTCTCGAGCCATATATTACAAACACCACATGCCGCAGCCGAGCATTTACTGTCTCACAGACTGTCTGCATAGCCTTGCGCTTTTTTGCGAGTGGTACATTTTTGTACAGTGTCGGCAATGCGGAGAACATCGGGAAAGCCACTGCATGCCGTGCTGTTCGTGAAGTTTATTTGGCGCTTAAGAAACTCATGGATGTGTTCATTACATTCCCTGGCCATGTCCGAGTAAATGCAATCAAAGAGGGCTTTTATGGAATTGCAGGCAATTGAGTTATTCAATATTTCACCATTTAATGAAAATAATTATGAATTAATAAAATATGAAGGATATGACACTGACAAGCTGTTCAATACAATACCATGGCACATATTGTATTGACTCACCATTCTGAATAATGTTTTTGTGCTCAGTTTTTACTTGCCTGTCCTCTTGATGTCTGGGTTGCAACTACATGGGGGTTGAGCACTCATAATTATATGACAGTGTTAGTACACCATAGCATATCATTATTGTAGAAATGATTAAGGTGGACTCATGATAAGAAGAGAGAAACTAACACAATTTCTTTTCACTGCTTCAATTTATTGAATTTCTGATTATGAATAATGCATACATACATACATACTGATCCGCCCATACACAGATTTGCACACACATATTCAAACTCCTACTTTTATATGGTAATTTACACATACATGTATATACAAATATATAGTACATGATACATAAGCGCATACAGTACATACATCCTCATAAGTATCTATTAATTCATATGAATTAGACACTCTTTTGCCTTGTTTTTATCTACTTATTCTGAAAGAGTTGAGATAATTATTTTCGCTAGCAGGATCTCATTCGATGATTCATTTCATTAAGCCTACTGCCAGCAGGCACATTTAAAGAAACATGATCTGATTGATTGAGGTAATGAGGCACTTAGAATTAGCCTATACATTTTCCCAACATTTACGCATTCAACTTGTTGGCGATATTTTGCCATGCTTCTTGTCTTGCTCTCGCAGCGGGGGTGGTGTTGGATTTTGCCATGATTATGGTCTTGTATTCTTCATAAGCGTTCATGATCATCTCCTGCTCAACAGCAGTGAAAAAAGACGCTCTTTCTTTGAGTTTAGTTGCCATTATACACCGTTAGAAAATCATGGTTTTGGTGATCGACGCTTCCCACTTTTGAAGTAGGACAGGCACGCGCAATTGCCCTGATAAGTGAAGTCTGGTTCGAATTAACGACATTGTTTGAGCGCTCAACTGTTCCCTCCTGATGTGTTTGCTCACCTGTTCCCTGTTATTACCTGTTCCCTGCCGTGTCTGTCACCCTGCCAAGATCCACACTCGTTACTGGATTATCACTCTGTTCTTATCTAGCTTCTTGTGGTTGTGGTTTTGGTCTGGTTATGTTCTGACTGGACTCTTTGCCAGGATAACTATATGAGAAAGCTTTGGTTTTTAGAACTTGTGTCTGTTCAGAAAGGATGTACTGCTCGAGGCTCTTGAAACGATGATGCTTCTACAACCAAACTAGTTTGGTGCTTTGAAGCTTTTGGCACATTGCTCCACTATGCCATCTAGTGGTCAATACAAAATCCTACACCAACTGCGGCATCCAGAAGTTTAGTACATTGTTGCATCGTGTTAGGATTTATTTGTATACATTGCATTATATTTCACACATTGCTCTTTATTCACATCAGAGTTGTATGGTTTTTTTCATCTTCTAAATACAAATTTGAGATGTTGAGCAGACCAATAAATTATGTGAGTTTTTATTGCATTGTGTGCTTAGCTATTCTTAATTTCTATTCTATTGAACTTTAAGGATCAAAATATTGAATTGAAAACTTAGTTTTCCTCCTTACTCTGCTTTGGTCTTTGTTTTGGGGTCATACTCACACTGTTTTTGTGACGCCACCCTTCACTGAGTCTGGGCCCAGCCTGCCCTCCCCCTCAACCCTTTACCAGACCTGCCCTCCTTCTCAACCTGCTATTATTTCCCTTAATTATGTACTTCTCATTCTGCAAACCATGTAAACATATGATGCAGTGTGTGTGTGTGTGTGTGTGTGTGTGTGTGTGTGTGTGTGTGTGTGTGTGTGTGTGTGTGTGTGACTGTGTGTGTGTGTGCAGTTTTAAAAATACGACTACTGCAGCAACCTCTGTTCATATTGATGGTAACTCGGATTTCCGAGTACCTGCAGTGCTCCAACATAACCACAGGGAAACGGGCGTATGTCAAGTGGCAACCTGATGAGGAGCTAAGCACAACGCCTTGAATTCTCTGATTAAACTCTATAAACTCTGACTTTACTTTATTTTGTGTTCTATGTTCCGCTGCCCCTAGGCCCAGGAACTAGTATTGTAGTATGGTTTTGAAACGAGTATATAGCCTTATACACACTCCTAAAAAACAAACAAATCTATCCTGGGTAAAATTAAATGTTTAAATGTAAAAAGACATAAATACATTACAAACATTTCTGGAAGAATTTTAATTATCCATACATTTATCCAGTGAAGTATGTTTGTATAAAGTATGTTGAAATAGTTAGAAGAGATGTATCCACAGTGGATATTTCACTGGGAAGACTCTGTAACATCCTTAAACAACATCTTCTTTGCATTAAAAGGTGTCAGAACACATCAAGAAATTCACACAGCCATGGAGGACAGTGCAGGCACGAAATATCTGAATTTATTACATATACAATTATATAGAAAAAGTATACATTTGGAACATACACATGTAATGTAATATTATTTGGGTAACACTTGACTTCCGCCTACAGAGGTCTGCCTTTCTATTTGTTCACTGAACATCACCTTAACCAATGCCAACCCCTAACCCTAACCTCAGCCATCAATTATAGGTAACAGAGTTTCAGCAGATAGTTTGTTTATAATCTGAGCATTTGTAGATCGTCCGATTCATTTTCTATAAATATGTATCCTGGTTGTGCATGACATAAAAGAACAGAGGGTATTAAAGCAACACTTAAGGAAACAGATGAACATTTACACACTACACTTACACCGCATAACAAGGATGCTTAATACAAAGGCACCAAAGCATTTTGACTTCTAAAAACTGCTATTTAATGCAGATTTTAGTGGAGGGAAAATATGTTGACAAAAACAGGGTTTAGAATGAGAAAATGAATATAAAAAAGAGGTAAATGTACAGACAAAATGTTGGTTAACTGGTTAACTGGCCATTTGGGCAAGAAGAGAATTTCAGAGGAGAATACAACTTCTCTCTCTAAACATGTTTTTTTGTTCATTCACAGAGGCCATTACTCTTTCAGCTTCACAGGCCTGTATGGTTATAGTCAAACTACAGCTTTACATTCGCAAACACTTTGTAAATAATCATTACACCAGCTATATTTCCAAGTGTTCTGAGTTCTTGTGTATTCTGTCCGCACACATCCATCATATTTAGGCTCGCCATAGCTCCAATATCTGTGCATGCACAAAATGATGCCAAGTGAGAAAACAAGCGTGGCAGAAGTACTGTATTCACAGTTTTAAAGGACAATAATGTTGTTTGGTTTGATAGAAGAGATGATTTCAAAAGTCACAAATCACATTGACCTCATAGCATAATCCATTCAACTGAAGGTTCATTTAAACAACATAATGCAGTTACTGACATGCAAGTGTGCTCTCCCTTAACCTCCACACATATTTTATGTTCAATGACACAACGTACAGTTATCAGCACCTCTGCTAATGGGTAAAGATGCAAAGATAACTACTTGTGGGTCTCCTTATTGCCGTGATGACCACACACTTTAACAGAACTAGAAAACCACTGAGTTGAATGAAATTAAATGAAATGAGATAGAAAAATAGAATCTACTGTATACTATGCCTGATAAATATGTTCCAGTGGGGGAAGTGCTAAAGATACCTTAGAAACACTGCAGGGATGTCAGACACTACATCATGATTGCACCACAATCTTCTACAATAATGAATCTACAATTTAAATGTTACATCAAAGGAGAAACATATATATGTAAGGAGTACTGACCCGGGGCCTGTGAGTGGTGTGTTGTCCACCCAGTACCATTTTCCATAGGAGTGTTTTAGTCCTATCCAGTACTCCCCTGAGTGGCGATGTATGTATTGCTACAATGAAATGAACAAAGAATTGTATATTATAATAGATATTATAATAGCTCTTGGTATTATGATGAAAGTCATCTTGTGTTAAGACTGAGAATAGTATTCCACCTGTTCCTTCTCACTCTCTATGATGACCAGGTCTCCTCCCTTAGTCACACAGGCATCTTTACTCGCAGTCCAGGTCTTCTTGTAAGTGGAAAAGTAATACCACTTTCCACTGAAATACTCCCAGCCATCTGCAGACTTCTTCTCTGCTTCAATCTTTAAATCTGGAAGATGGCAATTCATTAAGGTAGCACGTGTATCCACCTGTATGAGTAATTCATTAAGGTAGCACGTGTAAACCATGTATGGAGGAAAGTTTGTCTTGAATCCTCTACTTTTATCAGCCAAGCCGAGCAATATTGGGGTTTAAAAGCAGACCAAAAAACATCATATCAAGTGTCCTTATTACAGAGGTCAGAGGTCATCTCATACATCAAGACTTATCTTGACAATGATTTATGGTCTCTAAGAAGAACCAGACATAACTCACCCTCAAGTTTAGTCTGGATGTCTGTCTTTTCCTCGGAGAGAGCCGTGTAGCTCCTCTGTAACTGTGTCAAGTTCATCTGAGTCTCTTCACAAACAAACAGAGTTTCATTCAGAAAATGTCTGGATCGTGTATCATGTAAATAATAATAGATGACTCACTGTTTTGGTGGCAGAAAACAATGCACACCGAGTTGATAATGCAGCCATAACTATTTAGCCTACCTGATAACAAATGAATGATGACTTACTGTTGAGGTGATTCCTCAGCTGTGTCATCTCTTCAGAACTACTGTTGAGTTGAAGCCACAGCTGTGTCTTCTCTTCAGAACTACGGTTGAGTTGATGCCACAGCCGTGTGTGTACCTCTGGTCAGTGGATGGAAGGTGAACACCAAAGTATTTTTGACAGTATAGTCAAGCAGTAGTATCAGTATTGATTTCCCTTCTAAGTCCACACAACACACAAGGTTAGGGGGCTGCTGGGGAGTTGATTGCTGGGTATTCAACTACGAGACTTGCCATGTCAACAGTGAACAGTGTCAACGGTATTGTATGATCAACAGGTATAATATCTTCTGTTTGAGTGTTTGCTGAACTTAGAATCATATTTGCTTGCCAGAAGGTGTATTTTGAATCACTGTGAAAGTGCTTTACCCAAGAGTTCCTTCTGAAGGCGTCTAGACCAGGGGTTTTCAACTGGTTTTGTCCCAGGGACCACCATTCTGACTAGAAAGTAATTTGCGGCCCACTGATGTGCCTGCACGCGCATGCGTGTTTGTAACCGCCGCCGCCACGCCCCTCCCCCCGCACAGATATTATGTGTGAAATGATCAGGGTACATCGCTAGCCGCCACCACGCCCCCTCCCCCTGCACAGATATTCTGCTATGCTATACTTAAATATGTGCAGTTATCAGGGTAGATCGCTAACCGCCGTCACCACGCCCCCTCCCCCCGCACACATATTCTGCGTAATCTGGAAATGTGTTGAAATAGCAAAGCGAATTTTGCTAATAAAAATTAAAAAATGGTGAACTGATCAACATGTCGCGGACCACAGACCCCCGGTTGAAAATGTTAGTATCCTCTCTAATGCTCAAGGGACTCTGGCTGTTACGTGTCTATTGTGTTTGTTTTGACATGTGCTCCTTGTGTTTTTGTTATGCCATGTGTTTTCTGTTTTGTTCTGACACTCCGCCCCACCTGCCTTGTCACTTCCTGCATTTCCCTGTCATCATCTACCACACCTGTCCTGTTAATCAGTCTACTTGTTGTCCTGATTAGTTTCTCCTGCCTCCTGTTTGCTTCCCACCAATTATCTGTTTCCCCTCCAGTATTTAAGTTCAGTCTGCCCTTGGTTCTATGTCTGGTCGTAACCTAAGATCTGTCTGAAAGAATCTGTCTGATGAGCCTGGATTGTAACTCGTCTGTATCTGCTGGCTTGAGATAAGTTGTTGTTTTTTGTGTTTCTTCGTCTGCTCTGACTGCTCTGAGTTTTTGGATCTTTTGTGCGTTACCTTTTTGGATCTTTTGTGCGTTACCCTTTTGAATTTTTTGGATCTTTTGTGTGTTGATTTTTTGAACTTTTGATTGACCTTTTTTGTACAAATAAACCCTAATTTTTCCCCGCATTTTTGGTCTGCATTTGGGTCTCTTTTCCTCCGGAGCTTAACAGAAAATCCCTGGTCTAGACCATTGCCATGCCTCTACAATAGCAAGTTGTGTTGTGAGCTCACAGTAAGATATAATGGTCATCTGTTATTTCAGTGCCATATAAACATCACTGCCCACCATCAGCACTAATACATCCTGATGCAAGGGCAACTTGTAAGCTTGTGATGACGTTTATGATAGTTACTAAATAATGGTAATATGTCACTGTAATATCAATGGGCCTTGAGTGTCGTGGCTTCTAGTTGCGGTTATGGTGTCGCCCATGCCGTGTTAATGACATAGTCAGGCTGTATCAAACATTTGATATAAGGCTAAAATGATGTGTTCGCCTTGTTTTTAATTGAGCACCTGTCGTCACCTCGTACTCACCAGTGTTGTTCTTCTGAAGAGCATGCTGTCTCTCCGTATGTGAGCGTGCACTTGAGGCATCTGATGAAGGCGTCATTGAAAGAAAACCACAATCACCACCACCCACACACACACACACACACACACACACACACACACACTGATGAAGGCGTCATTGAGAGAAAACCACAATCACCACCACGATGCTAACAGTATTCAGAATCAGAATAGTATTTATTGCCAAGTAGGTTTACACCTACCTGGAATTTGTTCTGATGTATAGGTGCATACAGTAAACATAAAAACATACAAACACAGTAAGTACTACACATAACATAAAACATAAAAACACAGTAAGTACTACACAAACACAATAAGTACTACAATACAAAAAGCAGGGCAGGAGTGCAAATGTGAATGTGCAATGTGCAGTGTGCAATGTAGTGAGTGTTAACATAACACAGGCTTGAGGTGTGGGGGCGGGATGAGAGTCCACGTCAGGTGGCCTTGTTACTAAGGCCAACGGCAGCCGGGAAGAAGCTGGTTTTGTGGCGTGAGGTTTTGGTCCTGATGGACCACAGCCTCCTGCCGGAGGGAAGGACCTCGAAAAGTTTGTGACCCGGGTGTGAGGGATCGGCCACAATCTTACCTGCCCGCCTCAGGGTCCTAGAGGCAAACAGGTCCTGTAGAGAGGGCAGATTGCAGCCAATCACCTTCTCGGCGGAACGGATGATACGCTGCAGTCTGCCTTTGTCATTGGCAGTGGTAGCAGCGTACCAGACGGTGATGGAGGAGGTGAGGATGGACTCGATGATGCAGGTGTAGAAGTGCACCATCATTGTCTTTGGCAGGTTAAACTTCTTCAGCTGCCGCAGAAAGTACATCCTCTGTTGAGCTCTTTTGGTGAGGGAGCTGATGTTCAGCCCCCACTTGAGGTCCTGGGAGATGATGGTGCCCAGGAAGCGGAAGGACTCCGCAGTGTCGACTGGGGAGTCACTCAGGGTGATGGGGGTGGGTGGGGCTGGGTTCCTTCTGAAGTCTACGACCATCTCCACTGTCTTCAGAGCATTTAGCTCCAGGTTGTTCTGCCCACACCAGGTCACCAGATGGTCAACCTCCCACCTGTAAGCGGACTCATCCCCCCCAGAGATGAGCCCAATGAGGGTGGTGTCGTCCGCGAACTTAAGGAGTTTGACGGACTGGTGACTGGAGGTGCAGCTGTTGGTATACAGGGAGAAGAGTAGAGGGGAAAGAACGCAGCCCTGAGGGGAACCGGTGCTTATGGTCCTGGAGTCAGAGACATGCTTCCCCAGCCTCACGCGTTGCCTCCTGTCAGACAGGAAGTCTGTGATCCACCTGCAGGTGGAGTCAGGCACGTTCAGCTGGGAGAGCTTGTCCTGAAGCAGAGCCGGAATGATTGTGTTGAAGGCAGAGCTGAAGTCAACAAACAGGATCCTGGCGTAGGTTCCTGAGGAGTCCAGGTGCTGGAGGATGAGTGAAGGGCCATGTTTACTGCATCGTCTACAGACCTGTTAGCTCTGTAGGCAAACTGCAGGGGGTCCAGTAGAGGGTCAGTGATGGCTTTGAGGTGAACCAGCACCAGACGCTCAAATGCCTTCATAACCACAGAGGTCAGGGCGACGGGTCTGTAGTCGTTGAGTCCAGTGACTTTTGTTTTTTTGGGGACTGGGATGATGGATCTTGAAGCAGGCTGGTACATGGCATATCTCCAGTGAGGTGTTAAAAATGTCTGTGAACACCGGAGACAGCTGATCAGCACAGTGCTTCAGGATTGATGGAGAAACAGAGTCTGGCCCGGCTGCTTTACGGGGGTTCTGTCTCTTAAAAAGTCTGTTGACGTCTCTCTCAAGGATGGAGAGAGTCGTCACTGTGGAGGGGGAGGGGGGGGGGGGGGGGCTCTGAGGTGGGCGGTTGTGAGGCGCAGGCCTCTGCTGTGGTGGGGGCGGTGCAGTTGATGGGCTGGGGCTGGAGGGAGGTGTCACGGGGGATGGTGTCAGGACTGTTCCATTGTCCATCAAAGCGACAGTAGAACTCATTCAAGTTGTTGGCCAGGCGTGAGTCGTTAGTGGAGTGGGGGGCTCTAGGCTTGCAATTGGTGATCAGCCTAAGCCCTTTCCAGACGGAGGCAGAGTCGTTGGCTGAGAACTGGTGTTCAAGTTTCTTAGAATACACACGTTTAGCATCTCTCACCTCCTTCCTAAACCTGTATTTAGACTCTACATATCCGTCTCTATTCCCACTCCTGAACGCCTCATCCTTCTCCAACCTCAACTTTTTGAGTTTCACTGTGAACCAGGGTTTGTCATTATTAAAAGCATACTGGATTATGTGTGCTCTGGTTGGCTGTTAAACCCTTGTACTTTTTTACTCTACAACTCTTGTACTTTTGCACTTACTTCAAAGTGCTTCATGGCAGAGCATGAGAACCAAGTAAAAAAGAACCCTAGGCAGGTTCATGTGATGAGTTAAACAACCCTAGGCAGGTTAATGTGATGAGTTAAAGAACCCTAGGCAGGTTAATGTAATGAGTTGAAGAACCCTAGGCTGGTTCATGTGATGAGTTTAAGAACCCTAGGCAGGTTCATGTGATCAGTTTAAGAACCCTAGGCATGTTCATGTGATGAGTCAAGACTGGCTGAGGCCTGCTTGTGATTTTTTTCACAACTGAAACGGGCATCATGAAATCATATTGCTTCATGCACTATTTTTTTCTCTAATTGGCATTGACACTAGGCCCCCACACCAATATCTGCCTAGTACATTGACCTCATATGACCTCCATCATCTGCAGTGCCACCTACTGGTCAGTGACAAAAGAAACATCTGTATGAATGAATGTTGGGGGCAAACATCCACACTTGCCCTCTGTGTGCAAACTTAGAAGAGCACAAGTGTCTGTACTTACAGAGAAGAGCACAAGTGTGAAGAGCACAAGTGTGTGTACTTACAGAGAAGATCACAAGTGTGTTTACTTACAGAGAAGAGCACACGTGTCTGTACTTACAGAGCACACCCAGTGTGAAGAGCACAAGTGTGTGTACTTACAGAGAAGATCACAAGTGTCTGTACTTACAGAGCACACCCAGTGTGAAGAGCACAAGTGTGTGTACTTACAGAGAAGAGCACAAGTGTCTGTACTTACAGAGAAGAGCACAAGTGTGAAGAGCACACGTGTGTGTACTTACAGAGAAGAGCACAAGTGTCTGTACTTACAGAGAAGAGCACAAGTGTGAAGAGCACAAGTGTCTGTACTTACAGTGAAGAGCACAATTGTGTGTACTTACAGAGCACACCCAGTGTGAAGAGCACAAGCAGCAGAAGAGCAGAGAGAAAGAGAAGCCAGACTGTGGGTTTCAGAAAGACTCTCCACTGGAACCTCTCCGCTGACGCTGTTATGGGGGCGGGGTCATCGGGGTCACGTGCAGAAGTGGGCCGAGCAGCGGGGTCATCGGGGTCACGTGCAGAAGTGGGCCGAGCGTCATCTGACCTCAGCAAACCACATGAGGATACGTGCTTAGGTATCATTTTAACATAACACCTTTTCCTTGTACTACACCCACATGTACTATAAGAGGCATGGTAGGCCTACAAGGCCAAAGCAGATAATACACGGAGCACTTAACACTCTATACAAACTTAATAGTATAAACTCAAAACTGTTAAAACTCTATACAAACTTAATAGTATCAACTTAAAACTGTTAAAACTCTATACAAACTTAATAGTATAAACTTAAAACTGTTAAAACTCTATACAAACTTAATAGCACAGACACACATATAATGACAATATTTAAAACGCCATCAACTTATCACTGAGGACACAGCCTGATACATATTTTCTTGTACAGACAACAACACACAAATACAGAAACCACACACACACATACACACACACACACACACACACACACACACACACCTAACATACCTTGATTGGGAAGACTGACTTTTGAGTAGATAACACAGTGCCTCCCTGCAGCTGGAAATCATAAAAAGCAGAAGTCAATATCAAGATGGAAACTGTAGTTGATGCTATTTTGACATCCGTTTTAACATTTTCACTGTAATAACTGGAAGTGTATATTTGTGGTTGACATGGCAACGGTGGCACAGGATGTGACTGCAGACTCTCAATAAAGCACAGGATGTGACTCTAAAAAAAAGCATGCAAATGACTTCCTGTTCTTGTTAAAGCTTCAACACTTGAGTCTCCAGAACCCTGCCCTACTTTCACACATCACTCACACACACACACACACACACACACACACACACACACACACACACACTCACACACACCCACACACACACATCACTCACGCCCACCCTTGTCTCACTCACACACACACACACACACACACACACACACACACACACTCACCCTTGTCTCCCTCATGTTGTCCGGGTCTCCCTGATACGGGCATGTGGATGTTTGAGTATGTGGCATCATCAGCGGTTGTTTCTGAAGTTTGGGGAAAGAATTAAGAAGCAGAATTGCAGTTCAGGGGGCATGGTCCACAGATCTGCACATCTGTTCCTCTGAGCGAGTTACCATGGGAATGGGACTATAGGCAGTCATCAACTCACTCAGAAGCAGATCAACCATAGGACCAGGACTATAAGCAGTCATCAACTCACTCAGAAGCAGATCAACCATGCGACCAGGACTATAAGCAGTCATCAACTCACTCAGAAGCAGATCAACCATGCGACCAGGACTATAAGCAGTCATCAACTCACTCAGAAGCAGATCAACCATGGGACCAGGACTATAGGCAGTCATCAACTCACTCAGAAGCAGATCAACCATGGGACCAGGACTATAAGCAGTCATCAACTCACTCAGAAGCAGATCAACTTTATGTCAAGATGAAAAATGACTATGGGCCTTTAGAAGGGCACTTGTAGATGAGCCTGTATCATGAGTGTGCGTGCAAAATGTCATTTAACACAATGATTACAAGACCATGTGTCAACGTCTATGTGTTCAATGGTCCATAGACGACACAGATTTTCAAAAATAGCTACCAAGTCTATTTCAGTTCCCTGAACGCTTAAAATCCCAACTACTATACAAGGGCAATCAAACTAAAGGGGAAACTAAAATCAATACATAAAATAAGGACTGGCAATGTGAAGTTTGTTACAATTAACACAGAAAATCAAAATAGTGTGATTGTACTGATGCTTGAGTTGGTTTTCACCATATAGGAAGACAACGCATTTGTGCTCACCCTAATTTGAGAAGAAGAAGTTGAGAGATACACTTACCTGCTTCCGCTGAGGTCAATTGACCTGGTGTGTCTTTTGTGTGGTAGTTTACAACGGCATACACGGGATCTCTGGACATCTTGACAGACAGACAGCTTCTCGTTTATGAAAGGGACCGCACAGACTTGCACTTCTCTCTTTCTCACATTCACAGCAGTCACACCCCAGTCACCAAACTACTCCCCCTCCCCCCATACACACACACACACACTCACACACACGCACATGCACACACACAATAATACACATTTATTGTCTCTGCTCTCTCCTGCAGCTACAAACTATTGTGTTGTTGTACACAACATATTTATATATATATTTATTTATATAAACCACATCTATGCCTCTTCAGTAACAGACCTGTGTGCCCTTATTGGGCAAGTTTGACTGTATCCTAACTATCTCCCCGGGTGAAACACTCTGCCTTCACGTGTAGTGCCACATTGGTCATATGAAACAAACCCACAACAGGATTACATTGAGAGGCCTGCAGTACGAGCAGAGAAGGCCTTGGTCGGTGACAGTGCTGAAAGATTATGCCTGCCTCGTAGAAACAGAACAGTCTGATTAGCTGATCATGCTGATGTGCCTGTCAATCCAAATGAGATTTTCTATTGATCAGCGCTGCTGAGGCGAGGTGAAGGCCTTGGAGGTCACAGCCACGACAACATACTTGAATGGAATGGAAATCGTTCTGGGAAAATTTACAGATAATTAACAAGCAAGCTAAAATACTATTTAGGAAAGCATTACATTTTCTCCATTTTGAAAATGGTGAGGCCTTCAGGGAAGGTTTAGCAGGCCCTGACTGTCTGCTATTGGGATTTGCAGATCATATTTTACACGTCACATAGCTATTAAAGTTAGCTTTATCAGCATATAACAGTCTTGGTGCCTTAACCGTAAAAAAAAATAAAAAAAAATTGCCATTATTGATTCTCAGTACAGGCCTAGTGGCACCTGAATTGTAATATATACCGTTCTGCATTATTATTAGCTAAATTAATTAAATTGTTAAACTTATACTTACCGACACAAAAACAAAGAAATTAAATAGATACTGGACTGAGGCTTACCAGTAGGGGCAGATAATTAGGCAGAGAGGGCAGTACCTTCGGAGGTCACGACTTTAGCTGAGTCAGAGGCAGTGGATAAGGACTTTAGCTGAGTCAGAGGCAGTGGATAAGGACTTTAGCTGAGTCAGAGGCAGTGGATAAGGACTTTAGCTGAGTCAGAGGCAGTGGATAAGGACTTTAGCTGAGTCAGAGGCAGTGGATAAGGACTTTAGCTGAGTCAGAGGCAGTGGATAAGGACTTTAACTGAGTCAGAGGCAGTGGATAAGGACTTTAGCTGAGTCAGAGGCAGTGGATAAGGACTTTAGCTGGGTCAGAGGCAGTGGATAAGGACTTTAGCTGAGTCAGAGGCAGTGGATAAGGACTTTAACTGAGTCAGAGGCAGTGGATAAGGACTTTAGCTGAGGCAGTGGATAAGGACTTTAGCTGGGTCAGAGGCAGTCGATAAGGACTTTAGCTGAGTCAGAGGCAGTGGATAAGGACTTTAGCTGAGTCAGAGGCAGTGGATAAGGACTTTAACTGAGTCAGTGGATAAGGACTTTAGCTGAGGCAGAGTCAGTGGATAAGGACTTTAACGTATCCACTGCCCCTCACCCAGCTAATGTCAGTTGCAGCTTCACACCTTTAGTGCACAAGTGTACATAAAAACACCCCAGACACTTCAGTCTCTCCGCTTGCTTCAGGAAAAGTGCTGACAGGGGTGGTGGATGATTTGATCTTTGCAACTGTGCTAGCCAGAATTATGATCCGATCCTTCAGGTAACTCTCACATGGTACAGCACAGGAGTGGTTTTCGCCCAGTCATGACTTTGTACAGCTTTACTGTTTCGCATTCACTGTGTATCTTCATACAGCGGCATTGCACTAGTTACATATTTTTTTTCTTTTTTTTTGCAA